>NC_068938.1:42271230-42337084 GCF_016801865.2 Culex pipiens pallens
TTTTTGGCATATTTTTTGAGGGTGCAGTTAAAATTTCTACAGCCTTTTTTTTTAAATCGATCATAAATTGCAGAAGGCAAAACGCTTGTTTTTTTTAAAGATAATAATGATTATAATGTGGAATTGGCTCAGATTAGGTTTTAATTTGTTGGTTTCTCAGTAAAGTGGTGCGCTAGTTTTCAAAAAATTACTTTTTTTGAAACAATTGTATTTTTCGGCTAAAATTGGTATAGAACGGTCAACAAATGTATTTGAAATCTTTTCAAATCCTTTCTAAAATTACCCAAAAAATTATCGAATTTATCAGCATTTTTGTAAATGTAAAGCAGTCAACAAATGATTATTTTGAAAAGTGTTTCAGTTTATATTCGCTAAATCCTGATCTACAATGGCAAATCGCAGAATGTTGCGTTTGAAAACTTGATGATTGTTTTCGCAAGAGTTTGCGTAAGTTTGATTGTAGATGAAGTGGAAAAGTACATTGGTTTTGTTTTTTGAAACAACGTGCACAGATAGAATTCTTATGAGCAAACCCGTAAAATCTGTGTTGACGACATCTCTCAAATCATTCACCGATGCCTCTGTGCTCTTGTACTAAGCATACTGATTTTCTTAGAGAGCACAGTGGTATAGATAAAACGTTGTCGATTTAAAAAAATGCATCTACATCCAGAAAATTGTAAACGTTTTTGTTCAAAAAATTTCGGCGATTTCGAAAACAACAAATGTTTCTGAACTATTTTACGGATTCGCTTACAAGAGTTCTATCCGTGTGTACAAACAATGTTCCATTTAAATTTTAGATATTATTTTTTAATTATTTCCTTTTTTTATATTTGATATAAGAATATTTTTCTTCCAAAATTTCTGGGGGGGCACAATGTATGGGCTGCCTCCCCAGCCAAATTTTAGGGGGGGCAAAAAGTACCGTGCCCCCACAGAGTCGGCGCCCCTGTTAAGCACTGTTTTCGAATTATATCAACTAGAGTTGTTATTTTGTGATTTTTTCGAACATCTACAGAAAATTCCTTAATATTTCTTAACATTTGGCCCTTAAAAATTAAATTTTGACCACCGAATGTACGGCAAGAATCACGCTATTTTGATGATGCATGCAAAACTTTATTTTTCTGTTTGCATTTCTTTCAGTCTATATATCAGGAACCATTGTTCAATCTTCAATGTCTTTTTTTTTTTTTGTTCAATCTGCCAATGGGTGAAAAATTTTCAGATCTTATTGAAAAAAATATTCAGAAATGGTCCTGATTTCTACTCAGGGATGGAAAATTCGCAAAAAAAAATCTATTTCGCTTGCGTACTTTCCTCACCCGCGAAAGAGAGGGGAAGCGAATCACGCAAAAGAAAATCGCTATCGAACATTTCTAAGGAAATCAATCAGTAGAAGACGTTTCGCAAATCAAATTAATTTATTTCGTCTTGTTTACACACATTGCCCATCTACAAAAAGTGACAGTGACAGGTCATTTTTCGATATGCCAGCGAATTATCAAGATGATGATTTTTTGAGATTCCTTTTACCGATTTTTCTTGCGCGAGAGAGGAGAGTCATGTTGCTTTCAATTTGTTCTCTCTTGATGAGCGTCAAAAGATATTCTCTCGATGATGATTATTCCATCGCTGCTTCTACTGTTAAAAATAGTCAAGTTTTTAACATCATATGAATTTTAAGTGGTTTTAACTTGAAAACGCTGCATGTTATTTGAAATTTCATGAAGTTATTTTATTTTGGTTTTCAATATGATTTTACACCTAAAAATGACCTTTTTCCCACGCATTTGAAAAAAATATGAATTTTTTTTTTGGGAAAACAAGATTAACAAGATAGCTTGGGCAATAGCTCAAAAGATGGAATTTTTGTGGCATTTTGTATGGACAGCTACCGAATTTGGTTAGAGACTTGTATGAACGAACTAATGATGCAAAATGATTTCTTTGTTAGTAAAAAAGGTACACACAAAGTTTCACCCAAATAAAAAATAATAATAATAATAATTGTTGTCCGAAGTGCTCATCTCAAAGGACCCAAATTTGCATCATTTTTTTTATTCAACTCTTCAAGCAATTTAGCGGCTGGTCGTACAAAATGGATACGTGAATATTCGAAAATCTGCATCTTGAGATCGATTTCTAATTTCTCTAGTGTCAGAAGCAAAGCTATATGTTATGATCATGACTTTGCAGAAAGAAAATGGTACACGGAAATTTTCAATTCCCAAAATTTGTTTTTTTTTTTCTATTTTTGAATTGTTTGTGTTCAAGTGCATCGTTTGCACTTGAATTTAGAATTATGCACAATTCTATACCAAGGATATTTTAGAAAAAAAAGATTTTCATCAAATATTGCAATCAGTCATATTTTTTGAAAGTGACCTTCTTTTTCTGTTGATAGGGTACAGGACCCAGAAATCGCCCACTTTATAGTAAGATTCTAAGAAATGGGACTAGAGTTCAACGAAAATTTATGATTTTTGGTTCTAATAGTTAAAGAACGTTGATAACCTATTGGGGTTTCCACAAGGTTTTTACCATATACTATACAAATTCATTTTGAATAAAATTTTGCATTTTATTAAAGTGCTCTGAAGTGTCTAATTTCGTCCCCCTAAAACCAATTTCCACCTATTCGCAGATCTAGTTTTCACCCTCGATAAAAATCAAGAAATCAAAAGAAATGATCCATTTCAATTATTTTCGGACAAAATGAGTTGTTTTCCTACATTACCATTTTTACCCGCGTCGAAATTGACAAAAATATGGCGGCTGCAATGAGGCTATTTTCAAGTGCATTTAAAAACTTGATAAACAATAGAAATACAGTAGTTAAGTTTCAATTAGTGTTAGAAATGACTTAATATGTCAAGTATACATATCATAATCGATTCAACCAATCTATTTGAAATTTGGGAAACATGAGTTAGTTTGCTTTCATTATTCGACTGAAGATATCTTTAAAACATTTGGTTAAAAAGAACTGAAAACACTTATTTCGGGCTTGATTTGAAATTTAAATAAAAATAAAAGAGCAGAAAATATGAAATATATGAAATGGCTTCTGAGTTGAAAAATAAGAGCTCTTTTAGTAACACTGAGTAAACCTTATTTTTCTCAACTCTAATGAAGTTTCCTGGTTCAGTTTGTGTAGCAACACTCTATTTTTTAATAAAGTCAATAAACTGAAATGTTTTTTATGTTCGAATAAAAATGTATAGCGGAAAATGTTGGTTCAAAACTTTTCTTGATGATTTTTATACGACGAGACAAACATATTTTTTGGTGTTAAAAACCCCTTTTGCAATTCGTAGTTTGGTGACCACTGACATTACTAAAGCCCGAAGCCACCCATAAATTGCATCCCAAACGTCACCGAAAATTCGTTAACAAACAATCACCCTTAGGGCGCGGCCCATTACCTTCAATTCTAATGAAATATAAGAGAGAAAGAGAGCTTAAAACACACAATCATATGTCGGCTTTAGCGTTTCGGAACTTAAAATTAAACACAGGTCATCAGTTGAGGGATTGCGGCGATGTGCGCGCGTTTTATTTACTTATGCTAATTGGCCCCTTTTTCGATGAATGCATCCTTCAATTTTCCAGCTGTTACTCACGGCTGCCACCGCTGCCTCCGGTCCTTATCAGAGGGGGATGGCATAATTATGATGACTCTGAGTGAATGAATTAGATTTTGTTTTTCAATCAATAAAAAATCGACTTGAACTGGAATTTTTCAACCTGCAATTTTTAAATAATTTAAATAAGCAAATTTTTAAAATTGAATAAATTTTGCAAGTTTAAATTTTTAAACTTTCTTTTGCGTAACATGTTCCCTTTTGTGTGAAACGTCGAACTCTTTTGAAGCCCGGATGACGACTGACCGGATAAAAGGCTTAAAATTAACGCCCAAAGGTGTATGGCTTAAGGGATCAAACTAATTGAAAGAACGTACGTACATTGCACAGCCTGCCGTTTGCTTCTTTTTATCACGGAGCGGCTTCTGGTCTTGGTCTGGCCACATCCAGTCGCTGGTTCGCCGCCCCTCAGGGAACACGGCGGCCACAAACCTCAACCTCCCAAGGGGGCTCTCTCTTTCTAAGCCCCAAAAGTGCTTCCAGATTACGAAACCGAGAAAAACCACACCGGACACGCACACGTTCCGTTGGTTCCGCTGGAGAGAATGAATATCTTGGGAGTCAGTTCTTTTGAGCCTGGGACACGCCATCAATGCGGCTCTTGGTGACCGATTGGAAGCTCCAAATATTAAGGGGGAAGGGGATCGTGGAAGTCCCACTTATTTACGCTTACGAACAATTTCATTAAATTAATTTGATAATTCTTTAGTCTCTGGTCCCCAGGTTGCGTGTATCGGACCGTAAGTCTTCCGGGGGTTTTCTTCTGCGGTCACCGTGGCTTGTGGCACAATGCCACCGTTAGTCAGTTGAACGTTCTTTAGCTTCTGCTCCTTCCCTGGGGGACAGTGATAGGAGCACCAAAGTGGTCTCTTTGGAAAATTAGTTCTTTGCATATTAATCATAATAATTGTGCGATAAAGTGAAGCGTCTTTAGCCCTGGCGGTTCCTTGTAAGGTATAAGCAAATTCATTGGAAATATTTAGTAGAATCTGAAGCAATTGACTATTAAAAAACAACTTCTTGATTTGCAAACTTCGTGTAAAGTCTTGAAACTGAGTCTTGCAAATTTTCATTGAAAGTTACAAACTCGAAATAATTATGATTTAAATGAAGTATTTTGTTCCTGATTTTATAGTTTTGCTTAAGTTGTCATTGTTATTGTTCCTGGTGGCCACTATGGTCAGTCTAGTTTCTTCTTTGGCTTCAGAAAAATGACGTTTTGATATTTCATTTGAATCTAGAGAACAAAGCTTGGTCATAATCAGTTTTTTTAAGGTTTCTTTTTTAGGCTCCTTTGGTTCACCAAAGGTGCACTTGTGGTTTATTCATGCTACAAATTTATAGTCAGAAAATCAAGGCTGTAGCAGTTTGAAACAAAAGTCATAGCGATTTCAATTTTCAAAAATGGACGAATAGGACATCAATACTTTGAAGGTTGATCTGCAAAAAAAAACGTCGCAATCGACAAAATACTAAAAAAACCAAAGATTTTTTAATATGTCATGTAAGGACCAAATAAATAGAAAACCTTTGAAAATACTGTTGAATTCTTTTCTTATTCTAAATTTCAAATTGTTGCTCCATTAGTCCCCCGCTCAAACAAAAATATTTCAATTTACAAGTCAAATTATTATTTTTTTGAATAAAAAATATCAATAAAAAATAAATTAATATTTATCAAAACACAAAAACTTCTGTCAAATAAGAACTAATATCTGAATAATCATAAACTATTTTTTTCTCAGCGGTAGTGTACATTAGACAGAGAGGATTTGAAACTGAAACTGTTTCCCAAATGTTTTCAATAATATATTGAAGTAAAAGAAACATTTTGATTTTTTGAACTGATTTTCTGAGGCAAATTTAAAAAAAATCTAAACAAAAACGTGCAAAAATAAATTGTAAAGGCCAAAGATGCACAGGATTGTTAAGGTTTTTGGCTAAATTTTAGGTTATGATCAGACCTTTATAGAAAAAATAGTTACAGCACAGAAAATCTTATAATACTGAGTTTTGATCACATAAAAATACTCAAAATACGTACTTTTTAATTTTCAATTATTTTAATTTTTTTTAGGAACTAAAAGATGTCTGGATAAGTGTTTAAGATGGTGCGAAATATGTTACCAAAGATATAAATTTAAAAAAATGTGATTTTTTGGAAAGTCCTAAAATATTGTCAAACTAATTTTCAAAAAATATTTAAAGAATGACTATCAAATTGGCAATTGAAATGAAATTCAATTACTGAAGGTTGCTAAGATACAGAATGTTGAACTTTTCTTGTGAAAATTTAGTTTATCCCAGTCATCTAATAAGCTCTCCTTGGTTCAATTTTCAAAGTTCAACAAGCAAACTTTGTGCCACATTTTTCAATTTTTTCTTAAATTTTTACATTTGTAAATCCAGCCGAACATTCAAAATTATCCAAATTATATAATTTTTTTTTATTAAAAGGGTACACTTTATCAAAAAAAAAACGCGCGATATTTATATCAATTAAAAACTGATATTGTAGCCAAAAATATTTTGCGAAATTCTTGTTTAGTATTTTTTTCCTAAATATTTTTTTTTTTTCAAAAAATCGTATTTTTTTGTGCCCGATATTGCATAATCATAAACTCTAACGCAAAAGAGTCCTTTTTAATTCTGTTTAAAATATTAAAACAGAATTAATTAAATTGGCGCCCGTGTGGATCAATCGGACCGCGCACTGGACTCACAATCCAGAGGTTGCCTGTTCAAATCCCGCGGCGGGCGCTCTAATTTTTTTTTGTGTAAATATGGGGACAGCTTTAAAGTCAACTTCGTTTTTTTTTTAATATTAAAAAGAATAGTAATTTTTATTTTTAGTTTTTTTTTAATTCATTTTTTCGTGATAAAATGCCAAATACAATTGCTTTTTGAGTGAACCTTTTTTTCTGACTTATAACTTTGGAAATGCATGGACTTAGTTTCGTTAAAATAAAAATTACAAAAACTCTAGAAAAAAATTTCTTTTATAGTAAAAATAATAATGTTTTTCTATTTCACTGCAGATATATTTAATGAAATATTCGTATGGTATGTCCACACATCTTTTCTCCCCTGTAGAATCTGTGAAATGTGATACACACTCGGAATTCTCTCTGCGCTAAACACAACGCAGTAGGTCTGGCTGCTTTAATATTCATAACACATTTTTGGGTGTTCTGGGATGTTCTGCAATCTTTACTAATGATAAGAAAAATGCTTGAGCGTAAACTTTTTTTTTTTTTTTTTTTACTGTGAACAGACACGGACCACTGCGACACTTGCGTATCTATTGTAGTATGATCTGTTCTCAGGTTTTCTGTTTTGCTGCTGTTACAGCCTGCCGAACGATCGTCTTCCGTAGCGCTTTTGTTTGAGCGAGACAGTATTTTGACGAATTATTCGAGCAGTTGCCCCCTCTCATTCCCCAGACCAATCCCCCATGCCATACCACACGAGCACGAGAGACCGATCCGAGGACGTGGAGATGAGCGAGATTGAGGGGAAACCTCGTTTATTTCTGACCCATCTAGAGATCGTTACCGATCATATAACCCAATCTTCAGCTCGAATTTTGCCTGAGAGCATGTGACCGAGTCGAAAGTAGCTCTTCTCTGCGTATTGTTACAGAGTTCTTCAACGCTCAGACTCAGTCGCCAACAGATCGTCCGAGAGATTGGATGGGATGGGTTTTGGGGAGGCTTGGGACTTGACAAAGTCAATTCCCGCAGCAGCCGAAATCCCCCCTCCAGTCCGCCACCTTCCCCTTTTGCCTCGCCAGATGGGATTCAAGCCATCGACCTTCCGCTTACAAAGCGTAAACTTACCCTAAAACCTTACAGCAGACTGGTTGCGTTTTTGTTAGATTTAATTGGATTGGATTGGATTGGATTGGATTGGATTGGATTGGATTGGATTGGATTGGATTGGATTGGATTGGATTGGATTGGATTGGATTGGATTGGATTGGATTGGATTGGATTGGATTGGATTGGATTGGATTGGATTGGATTGGATTGGATTGGATTGGATTGGATTGGATTGGATTGGATTGGATTGGATTGGATTGGATTGGATTGGATTGGATTGGATTGGATTGGATTGGATTGGATTGGATTGGATTGGATTGGATTGGATTGGATTGGATTGGATTGGATTGGATTGGATTGGATTGGATTGGATTGGACTGGATTGGATTGGATTGGATTGGATTGGATTGGATTGGATTGGATTGGATTGGATTGGATTGGATTGGATTGGATTGGATTATTTGAATCTGATCCAATTTATTGCCAATCAATAATACCAACTTATACAAAACGGAACCCATGTCCTTCACAGGGTTATTGTCGCCAGATCAAAAGGAACAGCAGGGAGGTACCTCGTGACCACGATCCCAGCACAGGACACGAAGCTTGCCCAGCTCTGAACAACAACGACATGTGACGCATGAGGGACTCCCGGTTGACGTCCTACCGTGGATATCGACCCAGAGCAGGAGTGTCGCCAATTATTGACAGCTTGTACGAATGGAGGCGATGCGCTTCAAGTGTTTTTCTTTATTTCTTCCTGCATTTCGTGACGATAATGTTGTGGTTTTTCTGCAACACACACACACAGGATGGCCACAAATAACCATAAAAAGTGATGACGGTTTTGGTCACAAAGTCACGCTTGCAAGGGTTTTTGGAAGTGACAAAAATGGCGCGCTTGAAGTGAGGTTCGTCACTTTTTTTACAATCGATGTCATTCGATCAAATTTCAAATGCTTTTCTTAAAAACATCAAGGCAGAACAAGAAAGTCTCAGCATTCGTGAGCAGGAAATCGATAGTTTTCACACTGGAAATGATTTATAGTGGCGTGAGAAGTGCTAATTAAATTATAAAACTAAACCCCATCGCAGACTGGTCAACAAGCGACACTGAAAGACACTGCGAGGTACAACCTTAAAGGTAGGCCTAGGGATGTTGAAGAATATGAATACTTCTCAACGAATTTATTCTTTGACAATTTATTAATATTTTTAACTGGCATCCCCAACTCCGCCAATCTCCCACCAGCTTGTTCGAAAAGAGAGTCATCCGAGGCTTGTCCTCAGCGCTCAAAAACACGAACAACATTCGACCAACATCCAAGAAAAGTAATCACAGGGTGCTCGTGTGTTGGCCGTTTAGTGAGATATGTGGCCACGTGGTGATTTATGCCACCAGACACTGCTCCAACAGCGATGTAGTTGAGCCGAGAGGGGTTGTGTTTCGCGGCTGTGTGGTCTCCGGTTGTGTGGACCTCCGAGAGGCTAAGCCTTCAACTGGTTGACGGCGACCACACAGCAAAGTATGAGTTATGGGGCGAAAATTGCCCACCCCCGAAGGGGCGACATGTGAGGAAAAATAAAACATGAGCAAAATCAATTTTTTTCTTAAGAAAATTGAGGGAGGATAAACAATGCAAATTGAAATAGTTTTTTGCAATTTCGGTTTGAAAAATATTACTTTTCCTGTGATTCTGTGTTTCAAAATGCTTACTTTTCTAGTCGTAAAAAAATCGAGGATTGACGAGATTCAATTTCTATCCTTATCAACCGACAGAGCGTCAAAATTCAATGTAGTATGAATTTTTCGTGATTTATCCGACGTAATTTTCATAATGAAATCTAGTTTTAACGAAGATAGAAGTGATGTCCAGCAATAAAGTTAAAGTTTAGTAAGAAAGTCAAAATTGCCAATCTTAAAACCAACTTTTCACAAAGAAATAATATTCAAAAATTCGTATTTTTGGACAATAACTTAAATTTTTAGATTTTTAAATAAATTGATGATTTTTTGAAAAAAATAGAAATTTCACTTAAATTTTGTAGAATTCCTATTTTCTTCTAAAATCAAATTTGGATTCGAAAAGTACTTTACAATTTTTTGATAAAGTGCGCCGTTTTAGAAATTTGCAACTAAAAAATCGATATTAGCAAAAAAATACTTTTTCGATTTGCTGTCCATTTCTAAAAACATTTTTTTTTCTAAAGCTTCAGAAAATTTCTTATAACTTTATTGAAGTAACACTGAACTTTTTTTTTGGCTTTTAAGGGGCCTTTGGCCAAAAAAAGGTCATTTAATGTTATTGGTTTACCCATAAAAGCTCCATACAATTTTGGCAGCTGTCCATACAAAAATGGTACGTAGATATTCGAAAATCCTATAACCTATAAAAACTATTCAAAACAAAATTGGTACAAGGAAAAAAGATTTTAAAGGTCTTTTCATTGACTTTTTTTTCACAAAAGTTCAATTTCCCAAAATCCATTTTTTTTTTAATTTTTGAGATTATTTGATACGTTTAAGTGGACAAATACCACAACCATGCACAGCAAAAAATCCGATGGTAAAATCGCATACAAAAGCATGCACATCACCTACGTCAAAATAAACACTTAATATTACACACTGCATGTACATTTTTTGCAAACACAGAAAAAAAAGTTGCAACCGACTGGATTCAAACCCAGCACCAACAGTAAGGACTGGCGCCTTAGCCCACTCGGCCATCAGACCGATGAAAAGCTGTAAGGATAAACGCATATATGAGCTTGACATTTCCGTCAAGTAGGTTTCCCATTATGATAGGCTACATATCATCGCTTGTGTGCTATCTTGTGACACGTCTGCTGTAAAAAGATAGGACGTGTCACAAGATAGCACACAAGCGACGATATTTCAGGGTGTAAAATCACATAAAATTGCATAAAATTATGCAATATTTATTAAACACCCAGGCCTTGTACTCGCAGCTGAATTACTACTTTTTTAGCTGAGTGAGTCATAGAAAATGTGGACAAAACTGAGTTATTACAAAAATGGAAAATTATTTTTTGAAAGAATAGAAAATTTATTCGAAAATTTTTTTGACTTCAGTATTTATGTGAAATCAAATTTGCAATCAAAAAGTAATTTGGATTTTTTTTTTGCAAAAGGGCACCGTTTTAGAGATTTACACAATTAAATTTTAATCGAATTTTATTAAAAAAACGATTTTTTTAAGTGTCTATGATTGTCCATACTCATTTTATTTTATACACAGAAAAAAAAGTTTAATTTTGGAATGTTAAAAAATTTGTTAGGTTGAATATTACCTCTATTCTTGAGTAATATTACATAAAAAATGTGTAAAAATGTGAACCTGATGAATATTCATAAAAAACTGATGAAAATTCATTATTTTCTGAGGTAAAATTCATCATTTTTTTGACACAGAATCTGTCACCATTTCCTGATTAATATTACCATTTTATTTTCTGTGTAACCCTAGACAAATCCAATAAAAAAATACATTGAATAATGGACCTCTGGTTGCTGAATTAGAGCGAATAAAAGGAAACTATGTTTTAGGTCTCACCCAAACAACCTTTTTTTCAATGCTTTAAAACGACACATTTGTAAAATTATCAAATCAAAATTATCTGATCATTTCGAAAACAATATTACGAAAATATATTACAAAATCAAGACTACAAAAAATCAATACAACGATCTTTTGAAATGTTAGATTACAAAATTTAAAAAAAAATGTTTTTCGAAAAAATCAAAACAGATAACTTTAATGACTGTTTTTATAAGACTTGAAAAACTTAAATTTTCTTGTCAAATGTCTTTTAGGCAAGTTTATTGGAAATTTTCACAGCTTTGGAATAAAAATATTTATTATACTCACGGACACTATTTTAAAACTGGATTTTTTCATTAAGAACTAAACTTACATTGGCTATAATCTTGATAACGGTGCATTGTATCAAAAAGTCTGTACAGTACTTTTCGGTTGTAAATTTGATTTAACATTATAAACTGAACCAAAAAAATCCAGTTGATTTTCTATTTTTCTAAAACTTATGTTTTTTTTCATAAAATCATAACTCGGCGGCAACATTTTTTCCTTACTTTTTTATTACTCAAAAGTTACGGTATTTTGTCCTTAAAACATATAAAACATTTTAAGTGGGTAATTCTCCGCCAACTCACACAGCAGTTGCCCCGACCCCTCTTCGATTTGCGTGAAACTTTCTCCTAAGGGGTAACTTTTGTCCCTGATCACGAATCCGAGGTCCGTTTTTTGATATCTCGTGACGGAGGGGCGGTACGACCCCTTCCATTTTTGAACATGCGAAAAAAGAGGTGTTTTTCAATAATTTGCAGCCTGAAACGGTGATGAGATAGAAATTTGGTGTCAAAGGGACTTTTATGTAAAATTAGACGCCCGATTTGATGGCGTACTCAGAATTCCGAAAAAACGTATTTTTCATCGAAAAAAACACTAAAAAAGTTTTAAAAATTCTCCCATTTTCCGTTACTCGACTGTAAAATTTTTTGGAACATGTCATTTTATGGGAAATTTAATGTACTTTTCGAATCTACATTGTCCCAGAAGGGTCATTTTTTCATTTAGAACAAAATTTTTCATTTTAAAATTTCGTGTTTTTTCTAACTTTGCAGGGTTATTTTTTAGAGTGTAACAATGTTCTACAAAGTTGTAGAGCAGACAATTACAAAAATTTTGATATATAGACATAAGGGGTTTGCTTTTAAACATCACGAGTTATCGCGATTTTACGAAAAAAAGTTTTGAAAAAGTTGGTCGTCATCGATCATGGCCGTTCATGGTCACCCGCGACAGACACGGACGACGAAACAAAGAGAAACGCAAAAAGTAACTTTTTCAAAACTTTTTTTCGTAAATTCGCGATAACTTGTGATGTTTATAAGCAAACCCCTTATGTCTATATATCAAAATTTTTGTAATTGTCTGCTCTACAACTTTGTAGAACATTGTTACACTCTAAAAAATAACCCTGCAAAGTTAGAAAAAACACGAAATTTTAAAATGAAAAATTTTGTTCTAAATGAAAAAATGACCCTTCTGGGACAATGTAGATTCGAAAAGTACATTAAATTTTCCATAAAATGACATGTTCCAAAATTTTTTACAGTCGAGTAACGGAAAATGGGAGAATTTTTAAAACTTTGTTAGTGTTTTTTTCGATGAAAAATACGTTTTTTTCGGAATTCTGAGTACGCCATCAAATCGGGCGTCTAATTTTACATAAAAGTCCCTTTGACACCAAATTTCTATCTCATCACCGTTTCAGGCTGCAAATTATTGAAAAACACCTCTTTTTTCGCATGTTCAAAAATGGAAGGGGTCGTACCGCCCCTCCGTCACGAGATATCAAAAAACGGACCTCGGATTCGTGATCAGGGACAAAATTTACCCCTTAGAACAAAGTTTCACGCAAATCGAAGAGGGGTCGGGGCAACTTTTCCCGATTTCGTGTGAGTTGGTAGAGAATTACCCAAGTATTAAAATAATATGGATTTTGGGTAATTGTATTTATGTGACCAAAATAATTAATTAAAGAATCGTCATTTTTTTCCATGTCCCAATTTTTTCTCGCAGCAACCAGAGGTTCAATATTGAATTAATTCAAAAGGGCATAAACTTGGCTCAAATGTGGCTTGACAGGGAATAATAAAGACAACAGATAAATTTTTGATTTTTTCTTACTTGGTTTTAACATTTCTATATCATTGCAGAGCGTTTCAAAGTCATAAGTATAGTACTTTTTCCAAAAATGTTATTGTTTGAAGAGAAAATTTATACGAAAATTTATACGAAGCCTTCAGATAATTGAGCTTGAACTGAATTGCATAGTTTGCAGAATTTTTTTTTATAGAAATACAGATTTTTTTTATTACTATAGTTTAGTTGATTGAGGTCATATTTCAAACAAAAATTCTTGTGAAATAGCTGGGTTGGATAGATTCCGTTCAATAATGCTGTATAATATTTCAAAACAATAAAAAATTTGGGCTTTTTAAGAATCTAATTTTGTCTGCTTGCAAAAATGAACTTTTAACAGCAAGTTGTGCTTGCCACTTCTAAACCCATACCCTTAAAACACTCGCTCTGCTAATCTACTCCACGTCACACCGGATAATTGATATCAATCAAGGTGTCCAATTTGGCTCAGGGCTGCCAGCCACACGATGCCCAATTTGTCCGTAACGGCTTAATCAGACGAACTCAACTAACACTGTTTTTTTTTTTGCTTGGAAATTTTATTGTCAAATCGACGTCAGAAGTCTAATTAGTGGATCGGAAAAGTGCTAACTTAATCCAATTGAGCCTGCTGCTGCTGCTGCAACTAAACTGCATAGCCCGCAAGAGTTGCACCAACTTCTGGGGGCCTCATCCGGTCCGGCAACTGTCCGCTTCTTTTGGCCTCAGCTTTTTGCTCTCTTCTGAAGAAGTTCCCCAGTCAATCGCACACATGTTGCACCTCTGCTTCCGAGAGACAATACGTCTGGTAAGTATCTCTCGTTAGTTAGCCATCCTAAATACATCCCATTTGCGTTCCGCTCTGCAATTTGCGTACAAAGTCTCTCTCCTCCTCTGGAATTGCCAGGTTTTGCATTGTTGAAGAAGGTCGGAGATCGTCCTCTATTAGAGGGAACGCCAGTTGTTGCCATTTGCCGCCAACAATGGGAATTTCGTGCCAAATGGTTTCCCCCCGAAAAAAGAAACACCAAATCTGCTCATCTGTTCCGATTCTTGCGTAAAAGTCGTGCAAAATCGTTTTGTTTTGGCCCCCCTCTTCAGAACCCCCCAAAAGTACGATTCTTGACCACTTTTAAGGGGGGGAATAAAACGGCAGCGGAAGAAGCGTTTTGACGTTCGTTTCTGGCCAGGAATCGAAGCCCCGCCATGTAGCCATGCTAATAAAAGTGGAATTCATCTTGATAATGAGGGTAATCAACGCGCGGACCTGTTATTAGGAGGCCGACTTTGAAGATTTGCCGCGGCGCGGCACACCGGCGGAACCGGAGTTTGCGAAAAACAAAAAGTTTGGTTTGTTGGGGTTTGTTATCGCCACGATCGGAAGGATTTTTGGGGGAGTTTTCCGATGTTTTAGATCTTGTGAATCGATTCATTTGGTTGAGGTTTTTAGAAAAAATCAATGAAAAAAAGGAAGAATTTACATAATTTTAATATCCTCAAAATTTGAATTTTCATGAATAATGCAAATATTGAAATTTTAGACCACTGGAGCTCCCGATATCGATTAACATTTAAACAAATACTACATTGTTCAGAAATCTTATTTTTTTATTTAAAAATATTCTATTCATATTCATATTCATATTCATATTCATATTCATATTCATATTCATATTCATATTCATATTCATATTCATATTCATATTCATATTCATATTCATATTCATATTCATATTCATATTCAAATTCATATTCATATTCATATTCATATTCATATTCATATTCATATTCATATTCATATTCATATTCATATTCATATTCATATTCATATTCATATTCATATTCATATTCATATTCATATTCATATTCATATTCATATTCATATTCATATTCATATTCATATTCATATTCATATTCATATTCATATTCATATTCATATTCATATTCATATTCATATTCATATTCATATTCATATTCATATTCATATTCATATTCATATTCATATTCATATTCATATTCATATTCATATTCATATTCATATTCATATTCATATTCATATTCATATTCATATTCATATTCATATTCATATTCATATTCATATTCATATTCATATTCATATTCATATTCATATTCATATTCATATTCATATTCATATTCATATTCATATTCATATTCATATTCATATTCATATTCATATTCATATTCATATTCATATTCATATTCATATTCATATTCATATTCATATTCATATTCATATTCATATTCATATTCATATTCATATTCATATTCATATTCATATTCATATTCATATTCATATTCATATTCATATTCATATTCATATTCATATTCATATTCATATTCATATTCATATTCATATTCATATTCATATTCATATTCATATTCATATTCATATTCATATTCATATTCATATTCATATTCATATTCATATTCATATTCATATTCATATTCATATTCATATTCATATTCATATTCATATTCATATTCATATTCATATTCATATTCATATTCATATTCATATTCATATTCATATTCATATTCATATTCATATTCATATTCATATTCATATTCATATTCATATTCATATTCATATTCATATTCATATTCATATTCATATTCATATTCATATTCATATTCATATTCATATTCATATTCATATTCATATTCATATTCATATTCATATTCATATTCATATTCATATTCATATTCATATTCATATTCATATTCATATTCATATTCATATTCATATTCATATTCATATTCATATTCATATTCATATTCATATTCATATTCATATTCATATTCATATTCATATTCATATTCATATTCATATTCATATTCATATTCATATTCATATTCATATTCATATTCATATTCATATTCATATTCATATTCATATTCATATTCATATTCATATTCATATTGCATTCAATTTTATTTTGCAATTCTGAAAAAAATATTTGAATAAGATGTTTTCGATAAACTCAAAAAAACAACAACAAAAATGTCGAAATGTATTAATTTACGAAACAAGTGCTGAAAAGTTGGACTTTTGAGTGCTCAAATGAATGCTATAATACACTTCTCAGCCATATTTAGCAATAAAACATTTCGCCACTAACGTATATTTCAAATGGAGTTGCAAAAAGTTTCATTTTTGATGCGCTGGATTTCCAGAACCGTTAGGTCACCTAGACCTGAAATTATTATTTTTTGAGTGATTTTCTTATGAGGAAGGTAAATGTAATTTAATTATATTTTTCTTTGCATCAGATACTGAAATAAAACATCTCAACAAAGGCCAATTATTTCTGCGGTTGACATTCAATCAAACTCCTTCAAGTCTTTGAACAAATGTCATCACAGAAAGAATGAAAAAAGTCTTCTCCCATTGCTCGCCCGGTAATGACGAATAAACTCGTAAACATGATAAATTACAATTAACTGACGCACTCACCGGAATCGTCGTCTTGGCCAGGGCACACGCAGCATGGTCCCTTCGCTTCCCGGCCAATAGGCCAGGTTGCGAACGCTGATTGTCGAGCTTGATTCGCACTCTTGATGTGGCAATTTCTTCAGGGCTCAATCATTTCTTGTAAATCGTTATTATCGTCATCTTCAGAAGCGAGAGCCCTTGCGATAATTAGTGTCCTTTGGAAAGTGGGCACCAGTGAGAGGTTCCTCGGAAGCCTTTCACCGCCGATATTGACTCGAGCCTCATTAATCGATTTCGGCGTCGTCGGTGAACAAACTGATCGCGCTCACCTCGCTGCATTAATTTCCAATCTTATAATGATCTGTCGACTGGTCGGCGAAAAAAAAAGCAAACCCTTCACCATTTTTATTTTTCACAGCCCATCATTTGTTCCGGCTAGGGGTTCCCTTGCTGGGACCCCAAAGGCGGCGAAGGACCTTATCAACGCCTTTCATCTACAACTCTTTACGTAAACGACCCCGCAAACCCAATTCAAGTCGTCGGCCAAGTTCAAAGGGATTCCGTGGCCGACGGACAAACCCTACAGGACATGGAGGCCGCAAAAGGGCCGCCAAAGATCGGCAGAGTTGTCCTCCGGTCGAGGAAGCTGGATCCGCTGCGCGTACTGCTGGTGAGCAAATTTACGCCACCATGTTTGGCCAATGCCAATCATTGAGGGCTGTTGGTTATGCCGCGGAAGGGTCGACAATCAAGATTCCAGATTCATTGGAATCAGGGTAGGAAAATTAGGTACAAAATTAACATTTAATAATTAAACTTTTTGAATAAAATAACGCTTTTTATAAAAAAAGAAGGTTGAAATTTCTTCAAGTAATTTCAAATAAAATTCACAAGTTTCATCATTTTATTAAGATTATCAAACATCAAATGATTCTCTCAGCCTATTCCCACAGCTCTCATTATTTCCCTTCTAAGCTACTCAAGAAACCCGGCCTAGTGTGCGCGCAATATTTCAGCCAATCAAATTAAAGCAATATTATTAGCAAATTTATTTATGTATCGATAAGAAAAATAACCACCACTACCGCCATCGAATGAGCGTATCCTTAGCTTGAAGCATGAAGTTGAAGGAAAAACGAACCCGGACTAACAGAGGAGGGAAATATTTGAAACGATTGAACACACAAAATAAAGCTAGCAGCTGAGATGGTTTTATGATTGGCAGATGAAAATTAGTGTTTTAACCCTCAATTGCCCAATTTTTTTTCAATTTTTATTTGATTTTCATTGTTTGGATGGTGAGCAATACTCTACAAAATCCACCGAATTCATGTCATTATTGTATTTTACATATAATGTCCAGTAGGCTTTTTATTACCTGTGATGCCATTTTGCATCATTGGTTTATCCCTACAATCTCCATGAAATTTTTGCAGCTATCCTTACAAAAATGGTATGTAAACATTTGAAAATGTGTATCTTGGTGAGCATTTTTCTGATCAATTTGGTGGCTTCTGCAAAGTAGAAGATTTTGGAAAAATATTGACATTTTTTGAAAAAGTACCTCTTTTTTATAATTACCTTTATCAAACAAAGATGTTTTGAACTGTTATATTATTTTTTTAATTTTCGATTTTTGGGTTCTAGCAGTTTTTAAGCGGATTTTGAGAAAAATCATCAATTTTCTTTTTTTTAAATGGTACCCATGAATTCCCATTTCCGCATAGTTGATTTTTTTCTAAAAATTGTTATAGTGGCTATAATATAAAAATGGAGCACTTTTGCAAAACGAAATGTAAATTACGATTGAAAAAATCTGTTTTGCATAAAAAAAAATTTATGCATTTTTTGGCTTGAAACTTGTTTTTCAAATCAGTATTTCTTTTTTAAATTAAATTTTAAAAAAATCAATACTCCTAACAAAAATTCAAAACTCGGCAGCAAACACAGTGCCCACACTTCTATGTTGCTTATATAATGACGTTTGTGGTCCCATATAAAACATTTAAAAATTAACAAAATCTAAAAAAAAATATTTTGAGAGTTCAACTCTAAATTTATTTTTTCAGAACAGTAATTACTCAAAATACCTTCTTAAGTCACAGATTTTAAATGTTTGTATCGATAGCTATCAGAATTCAAGAATACTTGTATGGCATACCAATAATGCAAAAGGGCTTCTTCGGTCATAAGGAAGCTCCCTAGAAAGTTTAAGTCAAACGAATAAAAAATAATAAAAAATCATGAAATTGGCCAATTTCTTGTAGACTAGCTCAAATAATTTTGAGCAACTTTAGTTCTACATGTAACTGGTTTTGTTTTATGTTTCACTTTTGTTATTTTCAATTGCAGTTATCTTGCTTAATTATTTGTTTTTTTTTATTGGTAGTTTTAGGCCTATTCTAAAACCTTTATCAATTATTTTAAGCTTATTTGCTGATTTTCCAGTTTTTTATTTGTTGAGTGTTTTCACATTATTTTGTATAACTTTGATCATTAGCTGTGTTAAAAAGAATGGGCATAAAAAAATTTATGCATTCTTATTCTAATACTTGTCACATGAAAAAAATAAAATCATCAAAATAAAGGTTTTCTGCAATTGAAAGTCCTTTATGCCCTAAGCTTTTTGAAATAAAGATTGGTTAAGAAATCTATTTTTGAAGAAACTTAGATTGAAATCCACCTAGAAGTGGGGGTTAACATTAAAGGATTAAGATTAAATATCCAATATATAAACAAAAAATACTGTCCAAATTTTAATCATTTAAAATAAAATTATAATTTCAAGCCTAATTTTCAAAACGTTTAACAATCAAAACAACAGGTTTCAGCAAGGTTTCAGACTGGCAAATAATTAATAATTACTTTGATTTTAAGCTGTTAATTCAGTAATTTATTAATAAGTTAGTAATTTATGGTAATCAGAGTTATTAAACGTAATTAATGGGTAATGAGGCTATTATTGAGTATTTTAAGTAATTTAATATTTTTGAAATTGTATTTTTAAAATGAATCTTTTTATTTTTTGTTTCTCATTCGGTCTAATCTTCTTTAGGTTGAGAGAAGAAAGATAAATATAATTTCATATAAAATATTATCGTTAACAGCATTACAAAATTATCAATCATATCGATTGCCAAAATCCAATGACCCAATACCTTACTATATAAAAAAAAGCAATTGATTAAAACTCAAAAAACCGTCGGAAATATTTTTCAAAGTTTATGTCGCTAAATATTAAAAAGATGGAAAAAATCATAATGCTTTAGAAATTCCTAAAAATAGAAGTGCAATCAACAAAAACTAAACAAAATTTATCTTTTACTTGGGTAATTCTCCGCCAACTCACACAGCAGTTGCCCCGACCCCTCTTCGATTTGCGTGAAACTTTGTCCTAAGGGGTAACTTTTGTCCCTGATCACGAATCCGAGGTCCGTTTTTTGATATCTCGTGACGGAGGGGCGGTACGACCCCTTCCATTTTTGAACATGTGAAAAAAGAGGTGTTTTTCAATAATTTGCAGCCTGAAACGGTGATGAGATAGAAATTTGGTGTCAAAGGGACTTTTGTGTAAAATTAGACGCCCGATTTGATGGCGTACTCAGAATTCCGAAAAAACGTATTTTTCATCGAAAAAAACACTAAAAAAGTTTTAAAAATTCTCCCATTTTCCGTTACTCGACTGTAAAAAATTTTGGAACATGTCATTTTATGGGAAATTTAATGTACTTTTCGAATCTACATTGTCCCAGAAGGGTCATTTTTTCATTTAGAACAAAATTTTTCATTTTAAAATTTCGTGTTTTTTCTAACTTTGCAGGGTTATTTTTTAGAGTGTAACAATGTTCTACAAAGTAGAGCAGACAATTACAAAAAATTTGATATATAGACATAAGGGGTTTGCCTATAAACATCACGAGTTATCGCGATTTTACGAAAAAAAGTTTTGAAAAAGTTACTTTTTGCGTTTCTCTTTGTTTCGTCGTCCGTGTCTGTCGCGGGTGACCATGAACGGCCATGATCGATGACGACCAACTTTTTCAAAACTTTTTTTCGTAAAATCGCGATAACTCGTGATGTTTATGAGCAAACCCCTTATGTCTATATATCAAAATTTTTGTAATTGTCTGCTCTACAACTTTGTAGAACATTGTTACACTCTAAAAAATAACCCTGCAAAGTTAGAAAAAAACACGAAATTTTAAAATGAAAAATTTTGTTCTAAATGAAAAAAATGACCCTTCTGGGACAATGTAGATTCGAAAAGTACATTAAATTTCCCATAAAATGACATGTTCCAAAATTTTTTACAGTCAAGTAACGGAAAATGGGAGAATTTTTAAAACTTTTTTAGTGTTTTTTTCGATGAAAAATACGTTTTTTCGAAATTCTGAGTACGCCATCAAATCGAGCGTCTAATTTTACACAAAAGTCCCTTTGACACCAAATTTCTATCTCATCACCGTTTCAGGCTGCAAATTATTGAAAAACACCTCTTTTTTCGCATGTTCAAAAATGGAAGGGGTCGTACCGCCCCTCCGTCACGAGATATCAAAAAACGGACCTCGGATTCGTGATCAGGGACAAAAGTTACCCCTTAGGACAAAGTTTCACGCAAATCGAAGAGGGGTCGGGGCAACTTTTCCCGATTTCGTGTGAGTTGGTAGAGAATTACCCACTTTGTTTTTTTTTTATAATGAATATATACTTGGGATAATCTGAAAAAAAAATCGAAATTTGTTCAACTGCATATGATCTTTCTGAGACAATGACAAATTTTCATTGCTAAGAATGAAACTTATTAAAATTCGATCGAATACAATTTTATAAAATTTGAGTCAAACCATTCATTATAAAATATTTTACAGTTTTTGAAATAATTTCTCTAATTTTGCAAATATTTTTTAACCTTCAAGTCCGCAGTTTAAATTGGCAAATATTCGGAAGCTGAAATTAAAACCAGAGTAAATATCTTTTTTTTATTACTTTTTGACTTTTTATATCTTTTTTATTAGTTTTTAGATTTATTATTTTTATTTGGATGAAACATTGTCTATGCGATCTTTAAGGACACGGAAATAATCCGATTTTTCATTTGAATTTTTATCACTAAAAATAAAATTAACAAAAATTTCTTATACCAAACTTATGAATTTTCGAAAAAAAAATTATAAAAAAACAAGCAACTGAACTTGCAAAAACATTTTTAGATGCAATATCAAATTTCTAATCGAAAAAAAAACTTTTCAAATTTGGCCGTTGCATTATGTATTTGCAAAAACATAATAAAATTTATTTTCTGCATTGATATTCATATAACTTGATTGCACCAGTAAAAACATATTTGAAATATTGTGGAATTTCGTTCTACAATGTGTTTTATGCGAAACATTATTTTTAGTCATAAGTTTTCTAAAACTAAGTGTTGAACTTAGTTTTAGAAAACTTATGACTGCAAAACAACTGTACTGATATTCAATACTTTAAACAACCGTCTTTTCATTGAAATCTTAAAATCGTAGGGGAGCAGCACCTAATTCCAGCTTGCCTCTAATGTTGGCAGGTCAGAACTTTGACATTCAATTAAAGCTAATTAAAAGCGTTTTCAACTGAAATCGAGTCATAAATAGCTCAATAAGAAGTGAGCTAGCAAGTTTCTATCAAAAGTTTTACAAAATTAGTTGTTTAAATAGTGAAAATCAGCTAATTGGATGGAGTTAGGAGCGAGTGCTTAACCTGCCAAACATACGAGAATTTACCCTAGCAAGTATTTTTTGTCTGCTGAAAGTTATTTTTTTTGTAAATACGTAAATTTGTCTTCATTTTCAACTCTCGATATATCGAAAACTTTTCGTTCGAGCATCAATGTTTACATTTTAAAGTTTTGTGAAACTTTCTGCTCTTTTTTTATAATTACAAAAGTTGAAAATCACATTATCTATACTTGTGGAACAAAATTAAACTAGCAAACTATTAAACTTAGAACAAAAATAAATACTTTCAGATCTTCTCTTGATTGTAGGCCAATGTTTTCAGGTTACATCACGGCTAGTCATAAAAGATTTTAGGAATAAAACTTTGTTTGCAAAATTTAAAAAATGGTTTTTAAAGATGATTTTTAAAATATATCTTGAGTAGAACCCAAACTAACAATCTCAGATAAAAGTAACAAGAGACCTTTAATCAAATCAAAGTTTCACCTGTTGACAAACGACCACCAATCGTTCTATTCCTTGAGGGTCTCACTAACAGCAAACTTTCCGATAAAAACTCATTCGATTAACAAGCCAGACGTAATCCACTAGAACAAATCTCCCACGATTTATCAGTGCGTTTTGAGGGAATCCATGCTTGGAAAAAGTTTCTCCAACAAGCAAAGCAACTCGTCCCGATGGGAATCGTACCGAGATAATGGTTGTCAATTAATCAACACGAGTCGAGTCATTTAAGGGACCGGACTTTGCAGTTCCAGTAGTATCCACCATTAGAAGATTACAATCTCCGTCGTTGTCGCAGGTGCAGACTGCCGTATTGTCCGGAGGTAATTGTTTCGTAGGATTTACCGAATCTACCGGGCGGCGAGAAAAAATTGCTTCGCGAGACTTGAAGTCACCACAAGCCAGCTCATCTTTTCTTCGGAGATCCCTTGGGTGGCACCATGTGGTGAGACTCATTTTCGGTTTGCCTCGACGCTTAATGTGCTGTGTCCCGTCGTCACCGTCGTCGTCTATTCCTGGTGGATTTGCCAGGGTCCTCAAACCCAAACTTGCTAAGCAGTTGGCTTTCTTTCCTTGCGGGCTCTATCCTTCCCCCGGGACATGACTCCGGACAATGTAAATAGATGTAAATATTTTCCCCGTCACCTCGTCCGGGTCTCTGGTTCGTTCCAAATCGAGAAGACCACATACACAGGTGTGAAATCGGAATCCTTGGAATCCCGACTCGACACGCCTCAGCCCATTGTCCGGGATCCCTGCCGGGAGATTCAGGGAGTCCTTTTTCGTCGAAGAATTACAACAGAGAGTGGAGGAGAAAAAAAAAAGTCAAAACCATTGGCACTTGGGATATGGGTGTCGCTAGGGTACGATTTATGAGTTCTGACTGCAGATAATCCCCCGGGCTGCAACGAATCCGGCCGAGGCCAAAGTGTCTGTGGGTCTTGGGTGGAATGTTTGTTTTGATTTGGGACCCTGTCGACTTGGTCGTGTTGCACCAATCGATTGACATTGGGATTAGCCGCAGGAGGATGGACCTTTGTAATGGGATTGTCGAGCTGTTTTGGGAAAACAGTCAATTTTTAGTTATTTTGTCTCCGACCTTGTGCTGAGTACAAAATTTACTCATTAAAATCAGGAAAATAAACACTTTTTTGAAGGACGACGCGTGCATTCTAAATGTTTTGAGCTGTTCTATCAAGGTCATCAATAAATTCAATTTTTAAAGTTATTTTTTCCAAGCTGAACTGTTATTTTTTCAAAAAAGCCAAGTTCTACAATTCTAATCAATGAAAGAAGGGTGCGTTCTAAGATGTTGTCAATTTCCTCACTCGTGAGAGGGTGAGCAATAAATCTTATTTTGATAAATGTAACTCACAATCAGCTGAAAATGAAAGGCAAATAAATCACCACCCCTCTTACGCTTGTTACGGTTTGATACTTACCATACACAGTGAGTTTACAAAACTTTTGAAAGTGGGGAAAAGTTTCACACAAATTAATTTTTCGATTATACCGTTTGTTCAAGACGTTTAAGCTAGGCATCCATAAAACATATCGATTTTTGTGGTTGCTCCCCTTTTCCCCTTTTAAAAAAGTGAACATAAATTTTAAAACACTTGATAATAGTTGTCTCAAACCACACAAAACTAATTTGCCCCGCGGTGATGTAATCCGATTTCGATCGGCCAACGAAGCGTATAATTATAATCCGTCCGCGTTCGATTTTGATTCATGAGAAAAATAAAAGTTGGCCAAGATCTGCGCACGTTTACAAAACGGGTCGTGGCGAGATTTTTGTTCGGTTCCCATCAAAAAGGCCGTCTAGAGCCAGGGCTAGATGTGTACAGGTAGCCAAACGACCGACCAGCTATAAACACTTGAGACTGTAATTTACGATAGCGGGAGAAGTGTTTCAATAAACAGCTAATTAATTAACTTTACTCAGCCTTTCTCGAAATTTTGCAGCCACTTTTCGGGCTGAAACTTGACCAGACCATGTTCCTTCCATACGGTCGGAGTTTGGGAAAATTTCGCCCATCTTTGAGCCAAGTCACGGTTAGGCTGAGACTAGTTCAGGCAATAACAAAAAAAAACTTGAGGATGGCTGAGCTAGACAGCTACTGTTGGCCGATACACGGCGATCTGGATCAAAGAAAAAATGAAGTTAAGCATAGTTTCTTTTTTTTTATAAATTTTGTTGCTTTCACAGGTATTTCAAATAATGGTACGCATATATTTGATGAAAATCCCTTAAGAAAATAAACAACTCACTGTTGGTTTCACAGTGAAACTGAGTAATGAGGTCTAAAGTTAAAAAATACCTTTTTTGACATCAAGTTTTACTTACAAATTGTCGTGATCGTGATATCTTGTCGCATGTCATTTTGGGGCAAAATTTAGATAAGAACCACATTTTTTGCAACTTTCAATGCCCCGCCTTCTGACCTTCACAGATTCCCAAAATTCAAGACTAAAATTTCAAAAAGATAAAATATGCATTATTGATCCCTTTTGAAATGTTAGAGTTGATAGCAAAATTTTCAAAATAGTTTTTTTGAAAAGATCAGCAGATTTCACTTAGAGCTCACAAATGTTTATTTTCTAACATTGAAAATAAGACCATTAGTTTCTTAGACGTAAAAACTTGAAGACTTGAAAACATTAATATTCTTGTTTTTTTTATTCACTGTATATCAGCAACCAGAAGTCCAATCTTCAATTTTTTTCGCAATTTTAATGGAAATTTTATAAACTTTTCGAACAAAATATATTCAGGATTGGACAATCATGAACCCTTTTTCAAAATATCCAAATACGAGAATTTTTCAGTTACAATTAGATTTTAAGTGGCTATATCTTGAAAACAGTGCACTTACCAAAAAATCTGCAAAGTACTTTTTGATTGCAAATTTGATTTTACGTTAAAAACTTTAGTCAAAAAATGGTTGACAATTATTGCTATTTTTGACAAAAACATTTTTTCAATAAAAATCATAATTCGGCGTATAAGTTTTTGTTCATACTGCCCTATGGCTTTATTAAAATTTAAAAATGTGGATTTTGAGAAATAGTTTTTTTTTTGTTAAAAATCTTTATTTAATTTGAAAATCGTATGTTTTTCTTTTGTTGACCCTATTTTTTTCTAAATAGTCCTCATAAATACCTACAACTTTGCCAAAGACACCGAATCGATCGGAAAATTCCTTCAAATTTACGGACTTTCGAATATAATATGAACAGCTGCCAAAATTATATGGAGAGGATGGGTGAAACAATTACACAAAATGGCTTCTATGTTCATAGGGCAGGCCCCCACAAAGTTTGAGCCAAATTAAAAAAAATAAAATTGTCGAAATCGGCCAATTTTGTAGAGAATTGCTCATATATCTTTAAGAATCAAACAAAATACTTTGACAAATCTTAGTTTAAAATGAAACTAATTAGAATGAACGAAATTGGTAATTTCTTAATTTTTATAATTTTTTAAATTGACTTATTTGAATAATTTTAAAAGATAAAAATACTGACTTGATTAAAATTGGGTAATTCTCTACCAACTCACACGAAATCGGGAAAAGTTGCCCCGACCCCTCTTCGATTTGCGTGATACTTTGTCCTAAGGGGTAACTTTTGTCCCTGATCACGAATCCGAGGTCCGTTTTTTGATATCTCGTGACGGAGAGGCGGTACGACCCCTTCCTTTTTTGAACATGCGAAAAAAGAGGTGTTTTGCAATAATTTGCAGCCTGAAACGGTGATGAGATAGAAATTTGGTGTCAAGAAAACTTTTATGTAAAAATAGACGCCCGATTTGATGGCGTACTCAGAATTCCGAAAAAAAACGTATTTTTCATCGAAAAAAACACTAAAAAAGTTTTGAAAATTCTCCCATTTTCCGTTACTCGAGTGTAAAATTTTTTGGAACATGTCATTTTATGGGAAATTTAATGTACTTTTCGAATCTACATTGACCCAGAAGGGTCATTTTTTTATTTAGAACAAAATTTTTCATTTTGAAATTTCGAGTTTTTTCTAACTTTGCAGGGTTATTTTTTAGAGTGTAACAATGTTCTACAAAGTTGTAGAGCAGACAATTACAAAAATTTTGATATATAGACATAAGGGGTTTGCTTCTAAACATCACAATTTATTGCAATTTTACGAAAAAAAGTTTGTTACAAAATTTTTTACAGTCGAGTAACGGAAAATGGGAGAATTTTTAAAACTTTTTTAGTGTTTTTTTCGATGAAAAATACGTTTTTTCGGAATTCTGAGTACGCCATCAAATCGGGCGTCTAATTTTACATAAAAGTCCCTTTGACACCAAATTTCTATCTCATCACCGTTTCAGGCTGCAAATTATTGAAAAACACCTCTTTTTTCGCATGCTCAAAAAAGGAAGGGGTCGTACCGCCCCTCCGTCACGAGATATAAAAAAAAAACGGACCTCGGATTCGTGATCAGGGACAAAAGTTACCCCTTAGGACAAAGTTTGACGCAAATCGAAGAGGGGTCGAGGCAACTGCTGTGTGAGTTGGTAGAGAATTACCCAATTGTTAAAACGCTGGTTAAAGAAAAATCGATTTTTTTTTCTCTCAAAACTGTTTCTAAGCAATGTATTTAGAGTGTGGAAACCTGTCAAAGAACTACTTCCGTGCAAAAAATAAGTTGTGAAGTTCGACCAATAAACGACGGCCTGCGTTATAAAACAAGAGCCGCCGAGCGGCGAACGGAAGCGATTTGAGGCGCAGTCGGTGGCTTGAGACAGATTACCTAATTGGTGGGCACAAAGCCGCCACTTGGGATTGTTTCCGCCAGTAAAAAAAAAACTAGCAGGAAACAGATTTTAAATTTTATGTGGTGTTACAGTCGGCACTGATAGATGTTTAGCTTTAATCGCTTTTGTCCGGTTTTAAGCGCTACTTGCTAATTTATTGATAGTTTATGAGAGGAACTGTTCTGAGAAAATCAACCTCAACGTATTTTTTGTAGTTAACCTAATGCAGAAATGAAAGCATAATTTATTACACTCAATATTTCACAATTCTAACCATCCGACAGCTGGGACTTCTTCGAACACAATGATCTCATTTTCGTCAAATTAACAAACTCCAGCCTTCTTTTCGCATTCATTCCGCAAGTCACTTTCTCAAGAAAACGCAGCCCTCGCAAAAGAATCAAAGCCTCAAATGAATGGAACCCCTGCAAATGGGATGGGATGGCAGCTTTAAGGGACCTCACAAAAGGGGGCAAAGAGACAACACCAGATTAACAAAACTAACCGTAAAGGTGTGATATTTTGAGGTTTTGTTGTGCTGTTTAAGTCCCTATTCTGGTGGCGCACACCCAGGACAGGGTTTTATTTGCACTTGAACGTCGTAAAATAGCCGATTTGATTTATGAAGGCCGGTTTTTGACTTCGAAGACAGAGGGGAATTTGCTAAGGAAAAATTAGCAGTTAGGACTGTTAGGAGTCATCTCACAATATATGGCTATTGCTTGTTATTAAAAATATTTGGATGATTAAAATGCTTACTACTTAGTGTATGTTACCAGAACAAAGCTATTGGGTCGATTTCTGCCAACTCACACAGCAGTCACATAGGTTAACACAGTTCCATGATCATGAATCTGAGGTCCAATTTTTAAGTATTTCGTGGCCCTAGGGCAGTAAAATAATACAAATTGTAATTAAAAGCCATGGTATTAACATTTGAATGAAAAAAGTGAAAAAAATGCATTTTACATTTTAATTTTTTTTTTCGACAAAAAAAACTTTTGGCAGTTCTGTACAACAGAATTTTACAAAAAATCAAAATATGTTGGATTTATTCTAGACACGCTAAATATAGCATAGCATAGCATAGCATTGGTGTCTACCCGTAGCTGCTACTTCGTTATTGACCAGGACCCCCAAACATTGCTCCGTGGACCACAGATGAAAAGTAGGAACCAATCATCACCCCTTCGCAATTTTCAAAGATCCCTATCGTGCTGATCAATACCGACGCCGGCCACGACCAGAGGTAAGACACGGGGAAGTGGATGGTAATGTTAGCCGATACTTGAGTGATGGGACCGCTAAATCAGCTGCGTCTCCGACAAAGTATCACATGAGTTTTGAGGGGTTAGTAAGATGGGTATGAGGTCAGGATTCACTGTGGTAGGTGATGCGACCATAAGCAATTTGTTTATCGGTTGAAATTTTAAAAATCATAGGCAGCCGGCTGCGGAAAGATAGCTATCTAGGCATTTAAATATAGTATTAATTTGACCGCGATTCTCCAGAAATTCTCCGTCGGCGTGCCTTCCGATCAACGGTGATGTAGGAAGGGCTTCATTTATTGAAATAATTTTATATCATAAGCCTTAAAAAGTATTCGACGGCGTGCCTTCCAATCATCGATGATATAGAAAGGACCTAATCCAGCAATACGACTTGCTAGTCTAAAAAAATAGGTACGTTTTTATAGAAAACTATAAAAAGAGAACAACACAAAAAAACTCATCGGCCAACGAACGCGAGTGAAAAAAAACAATGAAAAAAAGAAGAAGGTAAAAAACAGAACTGCGCGTCCCGAAAAGCACCACACTAATGATGCTATTATTTAATTATAATGACCAATCACCCCATGCACTTGAACAGCGACACAAAAGAGACGGCAAATAACACGATAAAACAGGACTGCGCGCACTACTCTATTCTAGACACGCTAAATATGATTTTAAACTTAAAATTTTAAAGTAATTGAAAAAAAAATGTTCCCCTTTTTCTGATTTTGTAACATAAAATAAATAAAAAATAACGGATAACAACTGAAACTGAATTTACTCCCACAATTGGCAAAAAATGTCAACATATAAATTTTTGTTCATTTTCTTGGTTTATATCTCGGGTGAGTTTTCAAAAAGCCGTAAGAGCCACCGTGACCTCTGACACTAATTTTAGTTTTTCTCCGAAATGAAACAAAATTTCGTTTATTTTTAGTTTGGGGCACTTAAAAGACGGGTAGATGAACAATCTCAAGCATTTTTGATTTTGTTTTTTCGTGAGTAGGTCGAATAACAATGCAAAAAGGACTTTGTTTACCAATGACTCTTACGGCTTTTTGAAAACTAATCCGAGATATGCTAATTTTACATAGAATCATGACCAAAAATTGATATTTTCACACTTTAGGCCAACGCTAAGATCACAATCAGATTCAACTGTCGAAATTGCTTGGCAAAAAGTTGGACAATTTTTGAATTTTATTCGCGATCTCACACACTTTTTTTCCACAATTATGCATTTCCAAATAAACGTAACTCAGGTGGAAAAAGACCAAATCCGAATTTAAAAAAAAATGTGATTAAAAACTGCTCCGAACTTTCACTTTTCTCTACACAACTCTGAATTGCTTGGTTCAAAAACTGATCAGAGATTGATCTGATGCTTTCGATAAAATTAGTCGTAGAAAGCGTAGGTTACGAAATCAAACTCGACAAATTTGCTGGAATTAGCAACCCCAACATCTTTCTCTCAAAGTGAAAAAACACAAAAACCTTCCTGGAAAGGGAATAAAAAGCATCACAACATGCTTTATACATCATAACGGTTATGCTGCCATCATAAATTTTCAAAATATTAAAGAATTTATGAACATCTATAATTTTTCCTAATGTTTTACATTTTGAACCAATCTGTGGCATACAAAAACAAAAATTATTGATTTCAAATTATGCCGTGTAATAAGCATAACATATAATATATTCTGAATAGTTAACTATTTATTTTACAAAGTTTTATCCATAAGAATTCATATCTCGTTCAATAATTTTTGTTCACCCCTAGTTTTTTTTTTTTTTGTATAAAAATGGAGAGGCCAAGGAACAAAAATATCTGATATAATATACTATCACGAACCACACTAAATTTCCACAAAAAAATGCTCTTTTTTATTTGAATCAATTCTTTCGAGGAAACCAAAGCTCCAAAACTGCTAATTTTTAAGGAAAATCCATTTTCCACTGGAATTTGCGATCTGAACAACTGTGCAAAGATTCAAACTGCCTTCTTTGAACAATCAAATGCCTTCGATTTTTTTTACCTTAATCAAATAACGTAAAAATTTAAATTTCATAAAATCGGCCGAATCGCTCTGTTTTAAAACAACTACTCATAGACATTCAAAAATAACTTAATTATTGTTCAGTTGAATTCATAGAGTCACTTGTTTAAACTGTATTTATAATTTAATAGTTTTATATTTGTTGGTTCCGGAAAATTTATGATTTATATTTGATATGATAATAATTACATCAAATTGAAACAAAATTTACCACACCATCCAACAAAATTATAGCAACCATCATTCCTTTTTACCAAACCACCCCCTCACAACAAACAAACAATCCAAATCGCCACAACAAATCACCCTTCGAGTCGAATTAGTTGCGTCCAACTTATTATTGAACCGCACATTTTTGGCATAGAAATGACGAAATTAAGCTTGACCACCCCCTCGCACAAAAGTTCCATCCATTTTTGCTGCTGCTGCTGCTGCTGTAACTCAGAGACCTAAAAGGGTCGTCATCTCCGAGATTCATTTTTCAAATGGCAATTTGGATGAATACATTATATTTCATAAATGTTTTATCTCTCCACATTTCGGGGACGGGAGCAAGGTTTTTGCCGTTGGTTTTAGCTCCTTGCCAAAAGCAAGGGATTCGTCTCGGGCCAAAACAATAACTAGCAACAATCAGCAAAAGCTGACCAGGGGGTGGTGGTTGCTTTTTTTACTGGGGTTTTCCCAGCTTCGCAAAAAAAGATGATAAAGAAGATATCGGGATTTTGGAGATCATCGTTTGGTCAGCGGGACCAGCCCATTCACCCTCCACGTCAGGACGTGGGTGCAGAATTGAACCGGACGGAAATTTGGCCCCGGAGAAGTTTCTAATTCGATTTAACGACATACGGGAGGGGAAGGAGGGGACCTTCTACTAAAGGTGACTTTTGAGGATGGTCGGTCCCCGTTGGGTCAATTTGCTGATTTGGGGATTGTAGGTTTTTGTTGTTGGGTGAAATAAAAAATGAAACGATGAAAAATTTGATTAGGATTGCGGAATTTTATGCAAATTATATCCTTGAAGGATTTGTATAAAATGGACAAAAACGAGCAGTGGATTCTATGTTTTATTGTATTGGGCATATTGTCAATTCATTGCAGTCATAGTATTCCTCTGTCTATAAAATCTTTTGGTGATTATAATCATTGATGATTTCAATAAAACCTGTTTCAAAATTAAAAGCCGTATAAGTCAGGGATGTTCTTTAATCAATTCTGATCGAGAATATTTTTTAAGATAAAATAGATAATTCTCGTTTAAATTATTCAAATTTAAACCCTTCAAAATGTTCACTTTCCACATTCCCATTTTTAGGTTTTCAAAAACAATATTTGATTTATATTGTGTGCATCAACTTAACCTTGATTTTTTACTTGAGTGAAAATTTGTCTAAACCAGAAACGTAGTTAGAATTTTAGTTTGAGAGCTGGACTATAAAATTTCGTATTCTTCCCTTTCTTGCATATGTTCTCTATTCTGAAATATACCTGAGCGCTTTCTATTTAAGGGGTTACATACATGTAAATCGCAAAAATGTCAAAGATTGGTATGAACACACTGAAAAACTTTTTTTTAAATTTGTTTTCTGATCATTAAAAAATACATTTTATCTATTAACACAACAAATTTGAAGACATTTGGTTGAATTATTGTCGAGACATAGATATTTTAGCAGCTTCAAAAAACGGGACCAAATCTGCTCAAAATGTTGGTGAAAATTCGTTAAAATTGTCCCATGTGCATGACGTAGGCTGATTCTCAAAAAGTCTAATATGTTTTTTTATGTTTTTCAAATAAATAATCGACATTTTTTTTGCATTTTATAAAAAAGCAAAATTTTAAAATTGGACTTCATCATGCACACGGGATATATCTAGAGAGACTTCACCCAAAATGTCAGCCAATTTGGTCCATCCCATCTCGATATATCGTGGCACCCGTAAATCAATTCGGTGCTTAGAGAAAACTGCTTACAAAGCTTGACAGTTCGCTTTGAGCTCAAATCGTCTCTTATGAAATATCTTCATGAAACTTTCATGATTCATGACTTCAATCATCTTTTTAGTGGTAAATTTTCTGTAATATGGAATTTTGTGAATTTCTACATGTATTTAACCCCTTAAAATAATACAAAATTGGGCAGTTTTAAACATATTTCTAAAATAAATGAATTTATGAAGTAAAACATTACAAAAACAAATTACTAAAAACTTTTACCAACTTTGATTATTATTTGCTTTACCAATATCGAAAACGAGTGACAATAAGTTGCAAAATTTTTGCATCCTTATTATTTCGAATTTCGAGCTCAAAATTTAGTGAGACCCGTTGCTATCACTACTAATTATTTTTTTAAACTTTTTGCATTCCACTTGCATTTTCAATCAAAGAGAGCTCAAGTTTTAAGTAAGAGCGATACTTTAAAAAAATATTTTGATTTCAGAAACTTTAGAATTTTTTAAACTTATTTTTAAATTTAAATAAATAATATTTTGATTTTAAGTTTTACAGTTTTTCTCGCAGAAATCATCGTCAAATCATAATTTTTTTCAAAAAAAAAATGGCACCAAATCATCTTTGAGTGTAAAACGCATTTTGCAACAATTTTTTCATTGAAATATTTAAATTCAGGCTTGTGATTTCATTTTTTTAATGTTCAACATCAGGGAGCAAATCATTGTTTAATGAAAAATCTTTTTATTTTTAAAGAAAAACTTTTTTTTAGATCAGAATCTCTATAAGTCGTAAAACTTTGATTATATTCTTTCATGGACTCTCCTAATTTGACATTTTTTGGAGTCAAAAAAAAAATTATTATACGTAAAGCATTGTGAGATGCTTCGGAATTTTGAAAATAAGGATTGACTTTGAGATTGTTTTAAATTTTCGACCAAATTCTGTATTCTTCATTTTAAAGAAATGCCCTTGATTAAACCTGATAAATAATTCACATTTGAACAACTGAGAAAATAAATTACAGTCCAGACTCGATTATCCGAAGTTTCGACTATTCGAAGTTCGATTATCCGAAGGTTTGTATGGGATTTCCGATAATCGAATCACAAACAAAAAAATATTTATATTTCAATTTCGAGTTCTGAGGTCCCATTTTAGTCAAATTTTAATGGTTGACTCTCTATAAAATTAACAAAATGATTTTTCAATGTTTCATCACAGCCCTTTTCCGCCATCTTGGATTTAAAAATTCTAAATTACTTTAAAGTAGTTTAGGGGTCATACTCAAGCTCAACAATCAGAAACAAGACAGTGAAAAAAAAATAATTTAATGTAATAAAACAAACAATAAAAGTCTAGACCTCATGCCTGTTTAGTAAATTTGTTATTTCTATCAGACTGTGACTGTAATTTCCAGCATGGGGTTCAGACTTTAAAAAAACTTATTGGAATGAAATATTTTCATAACCAATGCAAATTCACAAAAATCCAACTGGAAATTGCCTTTTTGCAGGTCCCTCGTTTCATACTTTAAACATTCAGCAAGCCATAAAACTTGAACGCGAAACATTACCACTGCTTTGACGGCCATCTTGAAGATGGTGCTGATGCTGATTATAGCTGATTTTCAGCATGCTATAATAATATACTGTGAAGAGCCCACACTTTCAAGCGTTGCGCGTTGGTTATAGCATGCTTTAATTGTGCGATGTTTTGCCCAAGATTTTTCTGGTCGCGCTGTTCTCAGATGCTATAACATTTATTGGTCATTTTTTATGGATAGCTACTTTGCGTTGTTGAGCGTTTGCTAACGCTTAAGCATCAAGGTAAGATACGTCCAGTATTAAAACATTAGTGAAACAACCATTTAAATTTTTTCATCATTTTTTTTTTTTTTTTTCATAAAATTATTTTTATTAGGTCCTTTTCGGTACTGGGACCTGGTTAGGACCGAGTCGGCTTTTGTAATTACATTTGGCTTAATAATTACAGAGGATCTTGTGTGTAAATGTTAGTGGGAGGGGAGCCGATTACCCGCGGCCTACTCGGGGTTAGTAGGGAAGGGATTGATGTTAAAGACGAGGCGTGGGAAGGGAAGGGGGATTGTGTAGGGGTCTTGGTTGGCTCTGCTGGCCTTTGCGTTTTGTCCTCAGCCGCAACTCGGTGTCCAGCTGCTGGGGCGTTCTTGCTTTGCTTCCGGTGCAACCAGAAACGACGGCTTTGTACGAAGGCGAGTTATACTAACTGAAGGAAAACTAACTGAAGAAAAACAAACTGGAAGAAAACTAAATGGATATTTTGGAATCTGAGAGGAACTGATAGATCGGATAGAGAACATCAAGGTCTAGTTGAGATAACGCGTCTCGCACCGGGATTTCTGGTGGTCTTCCTCGGGCCCTGAGGGTATCTTTCAACTTAATTCTGTGAGCCTGGTGATCTGGACACGCCCATACGAGATGGTCGATGTCCTGATAACCCTGCCCACAGTCGCATAAGTTTGTATCACTCATGTTGATACGGTAAAGATGAGCCTTGGACGAGTAATGGTTCGACATAAGGCGGGACATCGTTCTGATGAATCCACGCGTCAAGTCCATTCCCTTGAACCAGGCTTTTCTTTGCACCTTAGGTCGTATGGAATACATCCAACGTCCTTTGGTGTCGCCGTCCCATTGTGTTTGCCAATCCAGGAGCGCACGCTGCCTCGGAAAACCGTAGCATTCTTGTAGGCTAATTGGCCTTTCAAAAATGTCTCCACTCTCAGCACCCTTCTTGGCGAGCAAGTCCGCTTTCTCATTACCCGGAATCGAGCAATGAGCGCGGACCCATACCACCGTGATGCTGAATGACTGAGCCGCCAGGTTGTTTAAAGTCTTACGTATTTCCGTGAGGAAAAACGTAGACTCCCTGGTCGGCTTCAGAGACCGGATAGCCTCAACAGAGCTAAAGCTATCGGTGAAGATGAAGTAGTGGTCAGGTGGCATGGTCTCGATGATTCGCAGTGCGCAGTAAACCGCGGCTAACTCTGCGACGTAAACCGAACTCGGGTCCTTCAGCTTAAAGAACAGCTGATAAGATTCATGATGAACACCGAAGCCCGTACAGCCGTCGAGCTTGGAGCCATCGGTGAAGAATCTGTTGTTTGGAGGAACATGGCTGTACTTTGATGCGAAGATCGACGGTACAACTCCCCGCAGAAGATGGTTTGGGATACCGCGAGTATCGGCTTTCATGGACGTGTCGAAGCCAATCAGGGTGCTGCTGGTTAACGGAGGCGTGCGCTGTACCGTTGTGCACGGGCTCGACTCCCACGATGACATAAAGTCATAGTATAGAAGCATGCGCCGTGACTCAACGTGAAGGTTCAGCAACGTTTCAAAGTTGTCAATTACCAGTTTATTCCTGTAATCACACCGGATCAGGAACCGGTAAGACAGTTCGTAGTAACGAGTTCGCAGAGGTAACACTCCCGCCAAGACCTCGAGGGTCATGTTGTGAGTTGAGTGCATACATCCCAAGACAATGCGAAGACTTCGGTACTGTATCCGCTGGAGAACCAACAAGCGTGATTTCGCAGCTGATTGGAAGCAGAAACTGCCATATTCCAGCACCGAGAGTATCGTTGTCTTGTACAGTCGAAGCAGGTCAGAAGGATGAGCACCCCACCGGTTGCCAGAGACGCTGCGCAGAAAATTAGTTCTTTGCAGGCACTTTTGCTTCAGGTAGTTGATGTGCTTCCCCCATGTTCCCTTTTGATCGAAGATGGTACCCATGTACATGAAGTGGTCCGACTGCTCGATAGTCTTTCCCGAGAGAGAAAGATTGAGCTGCGGCGGTTCATGCTTCCCCGTAAAAACGACCAGTTCCGTCTTCTCCGGAGAGAATTCAATACCCTTTCCAACTGCCCAATGGGCCAAGTTGTTCAGAGTATCTTGCAAGGGTTCTAGCAGATCGACTTCTTTCTTGGCAGCGATTGAAACCACTGCGTCATCTGCGTACTGTATAAGGGTGCAGTCTCCGGTCAAGCAATCATCGATGTCGCTGACGTAGAAGTTATACATGGATGGACTAAGGCGTGAGCCTTGTGCCAAACCCATGTAACTTATCCGGGTGATTGCCAGATCACCTTGCACAAAGTGCATGTGTTTTTCTGACAACAGGTTGATGAGGAAGTTGCACATCGTCGGATTGAGACCGCTCCGCCGCAGCTTTACTCCCAACACATCGATGGAGACTGAATCAAATGCACCCTTGATGTCTAGGAAGACAGAAGCCATTTGCTGTTTCTTACCACGGGCTATGTCGATCCCTGTGGTCAGCAAGGCTAGACAGTCGCTTGTTCCCTTGCCTCTCCGGAAGCCATACTGCGTGTCTGACAGCAAGTGCTCTCGTTCCATCCATGGTTCGAGGCGGTCGAGGATCATCTTCTCCAGCAACTTGCGTAGACACGACAGCAAGCTGATTGGACGATACGAGTTGTGGTCGGACGCCGGCTTACCGGGCTTTTGAATGGCAACCACCCGGACCTGTCGCCATTCGTGTGGAATTACGTTCTGCTCCACCAACGTGTTGAACAGATTCAACAGACGCTGCTTGGCGACGTCCGGAAGATTCTTCAGCAAGCTGAACTTGATCTTGTCCGGACCAGGAGCAGTGTTGTTGCCCGTCAATAGTGCTATGGAGAGCTCTACCATCGAGAAGGGGGGATTAGAATCGCTCCCATCAACAACGTCGAATGATGGTTGTGTCGGCACCGAGTCCGGGCACACCTTCTTGGCGAAATCCAATATCCACTTGTCCGATTTTTCCACACTCTCGTTCGGAACGGAACCTCTACGCATGGCCCTCGCAACGCGCCACAGAGTGCTCATGGACGTATCTGCTGGTAGTCCTTCAACGAACTCCCGCCAGTACATTCGCTTCTTCCGCTTCAGAGTATTACTGTACCTGCGATCAAGAGCTCTGTACTTTTGGAAGTTCGCTCGGATTCCACACTTGCAGAAGTCCACATAAGCTTCAGACCTGGCCGCCGAGAGATCCGTACACTCCTTGTCCCACCAGGGAAGTGGAGGGCGCGTTCGGATGTACGGTCCCGGGACGGGTTTCGTCTGAGCTTGTATCGCACTGTCATAGATCAAATTAGCCAGAAACGCATATTCTTCAAGCGGTGCCAACCCTGCTCGCAACTCAACTCCAATGGAGACTGCCTCCGCGTACTGTTTCCAGTCGATATTTCGCGTCAGATCGTAAGGCATCTCCACCGTTGTCGATTGCTGTGGGCCATGGCTAACCAGAATAGCGATCGGCAAATGATCGCTGCCACGAGGATCTTGAAGCACGTTCCAGTCACAGAGAACTGCCAGACTGTTGGAACAGAGCGACAAGTCGATGGCACTCGCCTTCGTACCGGACGAAGTTGGCGTTGGTGGTGTTGCAATCCGCGTAACTTGCTTGTCCCTGTTTAGGAGGGTCATCTGGAAGTCGTCGCACAGTTCATGAATCAGATATGCTTGAGGGTCTGTCTTGTGACTTCCCCACTCGGTGCTGTGAAGATTAAAGTCACCCAGAACCAGTCTCGGTGCCTGCAACAACTCAAGCATACCCCACAACTTTTGTCGAGTTAACGACACCTGTGGGGGAACGTAGACGGACACAATGCAAATGTCCAGTCCTCTGATCCTGGCCTGTACTGCGACTGCTTCGATTCCTCCTAGATTCGGGAGCGTGACCTTTCTAAAAGTGTGGCATTTCCTGACCCCAATCAGTACGCCTCCACCTCTATTTGGTCCTGCCCTGCTCTCTGTGATGATGTTGTACCCCCGGAAAGCTGGCGTTTCATCTCCGATAAGAAACGTTTCGCTCAGCGCAAACACATCACAGTCCCGTTCGAATGCGAATTGTTGAAAATCGTTTAACTTGGGGGTTAAACTTCTACAATTCCATTGTAGAAAGGAGATGCCGTTTTTCGTTTTTGGTGTATTACCCATCAAAGGAAATGAACGACAAGAGGGGCATCGTGCTAGCAAGCTGTTTCCCGATGTGTCTAGCGAGAGGCTCAAACCGCTTTATGATTAAACGCGTCGGTTCACTCACAAAAGAGCACAGCCATTCCACGATTGTGGAAAAGGTAAGGACTCCTTTGAAGGCATCGGTGATCGGGTTCGGTTGAGGAACCGGTTTCGGGGGGATCTTTGGCAGCTTGGGAACGGGCTTCAGCAGCTTGGGAACGGGCTTCGGTGCCGGCTTCGGAGCGGGCTTACCCGACGGACCGAAAGGAAAATCCTCCTCGAAGTTCAACGAGTCACTTTCCTTACCCTTGCCGCCAGCGGCTTTTCTGGACTTGGAAGCCTTGTTGCGCTTCGGGTTTGGCCCGGAAGAGTCACTTTCCTCGTCTCTCTGGAAGAGGACCTCCACATCGGAATCTTCGTCCCCCGAGTCTTCGTCCGCCAAAGGAGCGAAGCGATTGGGGTGGGTCACCTGACTAAGGATTTCCGCGAAGGACTTCTTGGAGCGTTCCCTCAAGGATCGCTTCATCTTGTCCTCGCGCTCCTTGTACTTTGGGCACTGCCGAGTTTTGTGCGGTTCCCCGCCACAAAGCAGGCATTTTTCAGCCTGCTTTTGGCAATCCACGTCCTTGTGGGGGCCGGCGCACTTTGAGCACTTGCTCTTGTTGCTGCAGTAGGTCTTGGTGTGTCCCAACTGCTGGCAGTTTTCGCAGCTCATCACACGCGGAACGTACAATCGAACTGGAAGCCGAAGCTTGTACAGCTCAATGTAGTCCGGCAGAGCTGACCCTGCAAAAGTCACCCGGAACGAGGCAGAAGGAATGAACTTCTTCTGGCCACCCTCGGTGGTGACGTTGCCCAGTTGCCGGCACTCGAGTACCTCCACAGCTGGAAGTTTAGGGTTCTTGAAGCGTCCCACCGCCCTTGAGAGGTCGACAAGCGAAAGACTGTCATCGGTCACCACGCCATCGATTTCGACTTTGTGGGCCGGAATCCAAACACGGTACTCAATGCTGAACCGCAGATCAGTTACGATCTGATTAGCTTGCACCGCGGAGTTCACGATCACGCGGAGCTTGCTCTTGTTCAGCTTGGTACATTCGACCACCCCAGGATAGTGCTTCTGCAAATCCTTGGTAATCTGTACAAAGTTTAACGGCTTCTGTTTGGGCCGGAAGAAGACCACCCATTCCGTTTGCGATCCTTCTTGATACTGACGAGGACGTGGAATCGGTTTTTGAGAATGAGGATTCAGGGGCGGAGGGGGATTAGGATCCGGATTCGGCTCCGGTGTTTTAGGAGGAATTGGGTCTGGATTGGGAGGAATTGGATCTGGATTGGGAGGAATCGGGTCTGGAGTCAAGGGAGGAATCGGTGGTTGAGGGGGAACCGGATTCGGATCTGATTTAGGACGCTTTCGCTTCGTCCTCTTAGATCCGTCCGAGGATCCCCCTTTACCGCCAGCATCCTTATCCTTCAGGAAGAGGTCCCTGTTGGTGGTGTTTGAAGGAACTCCCAAAACGGAGTCCGCCATGTCCACGTCCTCGTCACCCTCAAGGGTTGAATCGAAGTCGCATTCCTCATGGTCCGACTCGGTCGGATCCATGTTTGCGAAGAAACGCGATAAACTAAACGAAAATAAAAGTGATGAAACTAATCGCAAAAGTAAAAAAGGAGAGAAAAAAAAAAAAAAAAAAAAAAAAAAACTAGCCGAAAAAAAAAAAAACTATGAGAAAAAAAAAAAAAAACTAAACGCTAACAAAAAACTCGCCTTTTGCACTCACCGCCGAACTGGCCGCACTGGCTGCCGCCCGCAGCGGGATGCGCGGGAAGCTCGTTTTCGCGCGCTTGTTGTTGTTGTTGTTGTGCTGCCTGCTGCCAGCCACGTAAACAACGGGGGTTGTCTCCGACCTGGCCTGGCCGAAAACTGGTCCGCCGACCGCAGTCGACTCTCCGGGGCCGATTCCACCGACCAACGACCGTCTCTCGCCTCAGCTGCCTCCGCGGCCGCTGCTGCTGACTCCTCCTGCTGCTGCTGCTCGGATGCAGGAACTCGTTCCTCTTCCACTGCTGCACCGCCGCCGTGTCCACGACGACCAGATTGTGGCTCCTCTGACCACCGGAACGGGCCTGTCCGCTCGCACACGCCTCGATTTCGCCGTGAAAAACGCGCCAAACACACCGCGAAAAAACACGACTAGCCGCTGAGACTTCTGCCGTAGCAATCTCTTTTTTTTTTTTTTTTTTTCATCATTGTAAAATATATTATTTTCATCTTGATCTTCCAAATGTACAAAGGTTTTCTTTTTACAAACTTCTCCCACAAGCCGACCTCACGCTTCGCTGTATATTTACAAAGAAAAATACGCACTCTAAATTAATTTGTTCCAATTTGCCTAGTGTTGTGAACGTCGCATTCCCAAGAGAGCGGAAAGCGTTTTCGATTTTGCTTTAATTTTTATCTAACTAGCCTACTCAATTTAGAAACAGCATCCAAAAAACGACACGATTTTTTCTACAATTCCCCTGTCTGTCTGTCCTGGTGACAAGAAAATTTCGTCACAGAATTGACATTTACGCTCCTGCTCTGAGTCCGAAAAGGTTCGACCTAACGCGAAATTAATGAAACGAAACTTTGGAGTTTTATTTACAAATGTTTTTTAACATGTGGTTGATTTTCGAATGATTGATGCTTTGAGGTACCTCTGCGTAGCAGATAATTTTAAACATTTTCTGACAGTTAAGTGTGAGCCAACTGCCAAAAATGCTTCAAAACCATCCGTCACGATCAGGTAGAAAATGTCGCAAGACCCCGCTAGTTTGACAGTTCGCTTTGCTTACACAAAGACAAAATGTCAAACCCTCGAGCTCCTACTGTGGATGACGCTAGCCTGCAAACTCCTGGCCTGCCTAGACCTGGTTGGCGTTCACGTTGTTGCCCATCTGGCCCCCGCCACCGCCTCCACCCTGCACGTTGACCTGCGACCCGGCCACGATCGAGTGGTTGTCCCCTTCGGAGTCCTTCATCGAGCCGCCGTCCTCGGAGTCGATTCCGACCAGCGCTCGGTACTTCTTGGAGATTTCCACCCAGTCGGCGACGTTCTCGATCCGGGTCGTATTGACAGTGGCGAAACTGACTTGCGAGCCGAGAGGAGACAGGTGCATAGCGGACATGGCGGTAGAATCTGTTTTGTTTTGTTTTTTTTTTGTGCGTATATTTTTTTGTTTTTGTTGGGTTTGAAGTTACGAGGGAGTAAACAACGGAAATAGGTTAGAAATCGTCGAATTGGCAGAAGCCGGCGAGTCCTCGACCGAGGCCACGGGTCCAATCCGAAAAGCTGACAGTAATGGCTCACTGGCAGCCTTTCAAATTTTGAATTCCAATGCCAATTATGTGGGGAGGGGCTTTTCACCGTGGCGTCATGCGTGGACGGTCCATAGGACACACAAAATTAAAAGCGGCCACCGTCAACTTTGGCCGAGCGCATGCAAAGCTGGCTTTTTATTTTCTTGATTTGCAAACGCACCAGGCGGACACTTTCAAATTTGTGTGCAAATAAAAGTTTGGAGGAAGAAAAAATTGAGGAAAGAAAAAAGTTCAAATCAAGTTACACAAACGCAAACGCAAAGCCTACTGCTGACTATTTATTTTGCAGGGAAAGAAATCTGTCAATGTGAGTGCAAACATAGATTTACAAATTTTGAGAAAAATAGTGTTTTGAAATTATATAATAAACTTTTTAAATATGCTTGTTTCGAATCAAATCCATCAAAATTAAAGAAAATAGCAGTTTTCTAGGTTAAAATAGGTGCAGGGGCTATGTTACACATGACCAATATGACAAAGAACTTCTCTTGTTATAACTTTACCAAATACACCGCATTGATCAGAAAACATATTTCTTAAGGTGCATATCTCGGGTGAGTTTTCAAAATGCCGTAAGAGTCACCGTGACCTCTAACACTAATTTTTCGTTTTTCTCCAAAATGAAACAAAATTTCATGTATCTTTAGTTTGGGGCACTTGAAGGACGTGTAGATGAACCATCTCAAGTATTTTTGATATTGGTTTGTTGTAAGTAGGTCGAATACCGATGCAAAAAGGACTTTGTTTACCAATGGCTCTTACGGCTTTTTGAAAACTAATACGAGATATTTTGATAAATTGTGTATTTGATCTTATATAAGCAGCAGTTGCCCACAAATAAATGTTTTTTTTTACAAATTTTGAAAACAATGTCATCGTGTTCAAAATCGTAAACGCATGTTTACAACAAAAAAAAAACGCCGACAGATTTCTTTCCGTGCAGTTACAGTACCAAGACATTACACTGGAGCTGCTTAAGGGTCCTAAAATATAGAGACAAACCAAACACGAATGCACTGAAACAAATCAACACTAGAAATCTAACGAGCGATTCATACTCAAACTGCAGTTACACAAAACTAGCGAATCGACTGATGACAAGACAATGGATACTCTACTTGGGGTGTGTGGTTGCAACTGTCCAAACGTATATTACTCCTAAGATTACAGAAATACCAAAAAACGGCTTCGGTAGTCTCCAAAAAGGCTTTCAAGCTACAACCTGCGTGTGACGATCGATCCCTACTAAGAAATCCTGCGGGAAGTATCTCTTTCTCAGAAACGGAAAAATTAAAAGTAAAAAATGTTTAAAAGTTTAAAAAAAGTTCATTCCACAAATAATAATCAAACAAAATGAAACCAAAAATTTCCAAAAAACATTCGAAGAAAAAAAATTAAGAACAAAAAAAGGTTAGACGAAGGTAGAAAGGCAGAAGGATCTCGTAAAGCCGAAGAATAGTTTTTTTTTTTCATTATTTTGCTGCATGCTACCGAACACGTGCACACCTTTTGGAGCCACCTGACCTTTCTTCACTTTCGACAACCATTTCGCACCGGCTTTCGAGCGGGGACTTTGCTGGCCCCGGTGGAGGTTCATCATCTGCACCAGCGACGGTCGCTTCTTTTTCACCAGCTTGGCCTGCGGGATTAGAAGAACGGGATTGATTGTTGCTTTTTTGCTTTTCTTTTTTGCTCGATAGATGATCGCACGCTGGTGGAAATCTTTCGAAAGGTAAGTTGAAATTTCCTGTAAGCTTTTTCGCGTTGAATTGACATCAACGAGGAAATTTCAAAATACCAATCTGGGTTGGAAATGCTTCCGCCAGCGCAAACCAAAAATATTTGTTAAATCAGAGTAGCTCTTAATCGAACAAATATTTTTGCTACAATTCTACGGATCTAATTGTTCATGCATTTGTATCAACCCGACTTGAAATCGAGAACCTGCTGATAAGCTGATAAGAGACAGATGCTGCATTCTCTACACCGGGCAATTTCGTAACTTTTTGAATTGATCGTTTACTTTGCATATAATTTTGAAAAATCAAACCAACTTCAAATTTATTAAAAACAAAATGGTTTACTGTGACTACATTTCACATTTCAAAATCTTTAATTTTAATACCTTGGCACAACACAGATGATTTATGTTTTAAATAATGTAATTTTAATCAGAAAAGCAAAGAAAATATCTCACAACCTTGTTGTTTTAAAACCGTTTAGTTTGACACTTCTAAGTTGGAATCACAATGACTTACCAATAAAAAAAAAATGTGTAAGCAAAATACAAAAGTAAACTAAGTTTTCTTTATTTAAAAAAAAATACAAAGCGCTCTTGATATTCATATTTCATTAAATTATTTGAGATTTTTGCCTAATCCGGGTTTGAACTAAAATACATTATTTAAGATTGATCAAGCATATGTTTATTTCAATTAATTTACAAAAAATACTTTAAAATAACGTTATTTCAAATGTAGTACATTCCATTTTTTGGCCACACCCAATTGTCTTCCTCCGATTTTGGCAACACTCATTTTTGACAACATTTTGTTCCTGATTTTGACTTTTTTTTTATATATTTTTTGACTTCCTGAGCTTTTGGAAGATTAATTTATTATTTCTACTAAAACAAATACGATTTTAATCACGTTAATGAATAAATAATCAATTGTGATCTTTTTTAAACCGTCGATTTTGATCAATAAGTAATTGGATTGTTTGGATGCTGCCGAGAGAAAATCCTCTATCAAATGTGTTGTTTTTTAATTTTTTTTATTGTGATCTTTAGAAGCAAAGGTAAGAAAAATGTTAATAAAAAAAATCCCTCGATGCTGGGGACCGGCCCGTGGCTTAATAGCTACGGCTCCCGCCTCATAAGCGGAAGGTTTAGGGTTCGATTCCCGACCGGTCTCCTTGAAATTTTTCGACAGTAAATGAACTTTGAATATGAACAAAAAACGCATAGAATCAGGTGGGATTCGAACTCACACCTTTGGATTGGAAGTCGGATGCTCTAGCCATTCGGCCACCAAGGGATTAATACTCCTTGAGTGAATTAATCCGTAGTGGTGAAATAATGTCACAAGGTCATTTACTATATAACACAACAATCCCTTCCCCAACGATTCCCCTACACACCACACACAATAGGGGGATGGCCTCCCTTTTTATAGACCACGTTTTCCACTTTTTCTCCATCGCAACCAAAGTAGTCGGTCGACTTCATTTTGCTGGGCGAGATAGGACGTCGTCTATTTTTAGACGATGACTCAGCACTTTTCCACTCTTGCACTTATAAAAACCAGATGGCAGCACGATGTAACGCCACGTCCCTATTATAATCTATAAATAACTCGAACCGGTTGGTACGGTATGTCCCCGGTTTCTTCTTCTTCCCCTGATGGTACTATGAAATGTGGGTTCCGTTCATAGAATCTGTCTCATGCGGTTAATGCAACGCAGTAGGCCGGGCCGCTTTAATGAGTGTAATACACTTCGGGGGTTCTCGAAAGTACAGTTAAACCTCGCATATGCAACTCATATGGGGGTTTCTTATGCGAAACACGCATATGCGAGATACAGGGCTTATGGGATTTTGGCTATATGGGAGACATGGCCTATATTTTTGTAAAAAATCATCTTAACTATACAAATTTATAGTGTTTTGGAATCGTTATGAAGTCAGCTATACAGCTACACCAAATTTACAAGGTTTACGATGTTCTAGGTCATCCGAAACTTCCTCAAGTTAAGGCCTATATGTTCACCGCCGTACAAGTATGAGGTAGGCGATTGTGACTTTGATTTTTGACCTCAGATCATATCCAGATAGCCTCAGGGAGGTTCAGGGACTAGTCTACCGATATGTGGTGATGTTCTAGGTCTTCTGTAGAGTCCCGGGAGTTACGGCCGGTGGGTCTACCGCCGTAACAAGATAGAGGTCAGTGGTTTTTGACCCCAGATCATATCCAGATAGCCTCAGGGAGGTTCAGGGACTAGTCTACCGATATGTGGCGATGTTCTAGGTCTTCTGTAGAGTCCCGGGAGTTACGGCTGGTGGATCTACCGCCGTAACAAGACAGAGGTCAGTGGTTTTTGACCTCAGATCATATCCGGATAGCCTCAGGGAGGTCCGGGGACTAGTCTACCGATATGTGGTGATGTTCTAGGTCTTGTGTAGAGTCCCGGGAGTTACAGCCGGTGGGTCTACCGCCGTAACAAAATAGAGGTCAGAGGTTTTTGACCTCAGATCATGTCCAGATAGACTCAGGGAGGTTCAGAGGCTAGTTTACCGATGTGTGGTGATGTTCTGGGTCTTGTGTAGAGTCCCGGGAGTTACGGCCGATGGGTCTACCGCCGTAACAAGATAGAGGTCGGAGGTTTTTGACCTCAGATCATGTCCAGATAGACTCAGGGAGGTTCAGAAGCTAGTTTACCGATATGTGGTGATGTTCTGGGTCTTTTATAAGATCCCGGGAGATACGTCCGATGGGTTTACCGCCGTAACAAGATAGAGGTCGGTGATTTATAGCCTCAGGGAGATCCGGGGACCCTACTCCCGGGACTCTACAGGTAGACTAGTTCCCGAACTTCCCTGAGGCTATCCGGATATGATCTGAGGTCAAAAACCTCCGACCTCTATCTTGTTACGGCAGTAGATCCATCGGCCTTAACTCCCGGGCTCTACAGAATACCCAGAACAACACCACACATCGGTAGATTAGCCCCTGAACCTCCCTGAGACTATCTGGATATGATCTGAGGTCAAAAACCACTGACCTCTATCTTGTTACGGCGGTAGACCCATCGATCGTAACTCCCGGGACTCTACAGAATAGCCAGAACATCACCACATTGGTAGACTAGTCCCCGGACCTCCCTGAGGCTATCCGGATATGATCTGGGGTCAAAAACCACTGACCTCTATCTTGTTACGGCGGTAGATCCATCGGCCTTAACTACCGGGACTCTACAGAATACCCAGAACATCACCACACATCGGTAGACTAGCCCCTGAACCTCCCTGAGACTATCTGGATATGATCTGAGGTCAAAAACTATCGACCTCTATCTTGTTACGGCAGTAGATCCATCGGCCTTAACTCCCGGGACTCTACAGAATACCCAGAACATCACCACACATCGGTAGACTAGCCTCTGAACCTCCCTGAGACTATCTGGATATGATCTGAGGTCAAAAACCATCGACCTCTATCTTGTTACGGCGGTAGACCCACCGGCCGTAACTCCCGTGACTCTACAGAAGACCTAAAACATCACCACATATCGGTAGACTAGCCTCTGAACCTCCCTGAGGCTATCTGGATATGATCTGAGGTCAAAAATCACTGACCTCTATCTTGTTTCGGCGGTAGACCCATCGGTCGTAACTCCCGGGACTCTACAGAATACCCAGAACATCACCACATTGGTAGACTAGTCCCCGGACTTCCCTGAGGCTATCCGGATATGATCTGGGGTCAAAAACCTCCGACCTCTATCTTGTTACGGCAGTAGATCCATCGGCCTTAACTCCCGGGCTCTACAGAATACCCAGAACATCACCACACATCGGTAGACTAGCCCCTGAACCTCCCTGAGACTATCTGGATATGATCTGAGGTCAAAAACCACTGACCTCTATCTTGTTACGGCGGTAGACCCATCGGCCGTAACTCCCGGGACTCTACAGAAGACCTTGAACATCACCACATATCGGTAGACTAGTCCCTGAACCTCCCTGAGGCTATCTGGATATGATCTGAGGTCAAAAACCACCGACCTCTGTCCTGTTACGGCGGTAGACCCATCGGCCGTAACTCCCGGGACTCTACACAAGACCCAGAACATCACCACACATCGGTAAACTAGCCTCTGAACCTCCCTGAGTCTATCTGGACATGATCTGAGGTCAAAAACCTCTGACCTCTATTTTGTTACGGCGGTAGACCCACCGGCTGTAACTCCCGGGACTCTACACAAGACCTAGAACATCACCACATATCGGTAGACTAGTCCCTGAACCTCCCTGAGGCTATCTGGATATGATCTGGGGTCAAAAACCACTGACCTCTATCTTGTTACGGCGGTAGACCCACCGGCCGTAACTCCCGGGACTCTACAGAAGACCTAGAACATCACCACATATCGGTAGACTAGTCCCTGAACCTCCCTGAGGCTATCCGGATATGATCTGAGGTCAAAAACCAAAGTCACAATCGCCTACCTCATACTTGTACGGTGGTGAACACATAGGCATTAACTTGAGGAAGTTTCGGATGACCTAGAACATCGTAAACTTTGTAAATTTGGTGTAGCTGTATAGCTGACTTCATAACGATTCCAAAACACTATAAATTTGTATAGTTAAGATGATTTTGTACAAAAATATAGGCCATGTCTCCCATATAGCCAAAATCCCATAAGCCCTGTACCTCGCATATGCAACTCTTGCGACAAAACCGAATCAGGTGGAATGATTCGTATATGCAAAGTTGCATATGCGAGGCGCTCTTATGCGAGGTTTGACTGTACTGCAATCATTATAAAATGACAAGAAGGAACTTGAGGCGTAATCTAACCATAAGTTCTTCCCGGATGCTTTCTTCGGACTGGCTGCGCTTGTGTTCGATTAGATTAGATTTTGATCAATAAATAATTGATGTATGGCCCCTTAATTCCTACCAATCTTCCTGTAGGGTTTTCGTTGTTAATGGATGTTTCACACACAAGTGTTAAATAATTCTTTCTTAGAACATAACTTTTTAAAAATCGCTTTTGAATTATCCCAATTTTAGCAACATAAAATTTTGCCAATTTTGCCGAAATAAATAAATAAATTGAGAGATTCGACAGAAACGTGCACGCATCCTGGTGGCGAGTAGAAGCACTACGCAACGATGTTCGGAATGACAGCGTGCTTGGAAATATTATTTTTTTTGCAGTTTTTGATTTTTATTTCCTTCAAATATTTTTTAACGTCGATGAAAGTTATTGTAAAGTGTGGCAATCGCATAAAAGAATCGAATGATGTATAAATCATAGGGGCTGAGTTAATTTTTCATGTTTTTTCCTCAAATTTACCAAAAAGATCTTTTGAAAAATTGATTTAAATATGATTTATTTGATTGAAAATGCTCCTTATGTGTGTATTATTGATAGAACAAACTATTAGAGTCATATTACAGCATAATTACAATAATTTTCTCAAAAAATTGCCAGTTATTCGAATTTTTCCAAAAAATTCCAAAAAATCACCAAAATGCATTTTTAAGGTCAATATTTTGGTCAAAGGGGAAGAAAAGTAAAGTTTAAACACTTTTACATAACATTTCATCATTACTTTTAACTTTTGCAACATTTAACTCAATTTATCCAAAATATCGATCATCTTTTAAGAAAAATCGTTTAAATAAAATACCAGTCACAATTAATCACTACAAATCACAACGCATTATGATCGTTAGCGAAATTGCCACACTTTGCAATACCCCACTTTTCTGAAAATGCTTGATTTTTCATCATAAACGCGATTTTTCCCTAAAAACTGCTCAAACTGTATGGGGGCTGTCATTCCGAACACCGCTGGAACAACAGCGAACCTAGCGGAAAAAACGTCGTCGAATTCTTCAATAGAAGGCAACGCACTCCAAATTAAGTTCCAAACAATACTAAAATAAGTAACGGTTTAAAATTTACATACATTAACAGTTTGTTTTCAAAACATTTGTGTGTGTGTTTTTTTTTTTTACTTTTTGGACAAAACATGTTAAATGTACAATATACAGAATTTTTTACATTCCAAATACAAAAAAAAATATAATTTTTGCAGAAAACTTTTAATATTGGAACACAAAACATTGTTGGACACTTGTTTTGTATTTTAATAACTTTTTTTGTGATTTATTGAGTATTTAGTATCATATAAAAATAAATTTCCAAAAATAACATGCAACACCTTACTTTATTTGACTTCAATTTTGCGAATAATGATAACAGTATTTTGTGTGACTTTGATATTCAATCCAACAAATTAAGATTTTTTGAAAATTCAATAAAATTTCACTTTTTATGACGTGAATGATATTAATTTGATCACTTTCGAAAAAAAAAACTATGATTAAGTAAAATAAACTTATCCTGACAAAAAAAAACATTCTTGAAATTTATGGAAATTAGGAATGAATACCAGCTAAAAAAAAAATCAAGAATTTACTTAAAAATATTAATATAGCGTATTTTTTTACACTTCAACCACAAAAAAACAAAATGTGTAAAAAGCTTTAATGTTGGGTAAGAATATAAAACTTTGTTGGACACCCATATTTTATTTTAAAAATAAAAACCTTTTTTGTGAAAATTTTAGTGATTCGTGCCTAAATAAATGAATCTAAAAAAAAGTGCATCAACTTATTTGGCTTGACCCCAATATTACAAATCATGATGGTTTGAAAATTAACAAATAACCTTAAGACCTTACAAAAAAATAATGATTTTGTGAAAATATAACAAAATTTCACTTCTCATGACGGAACTTTTATATGTTTGAATATTTACATAAAACAAGATATTTTTTTTCGAAAATTTTAAAGTTTTGTACTCTGAACTTAGGAAGTTGCAAATATTTTTTGAAGTTTAACATAAAAAAGTATTAAAAATTAAACTACAAGCCATGGTATTAACATTTGAATGAAAAAAGTGTTTTAAAATGCATTCTAGTTGTTTTGCAATCATTTGTTTTCAAAATATCCAAGCAATGAAGAAATTTTTTATTTGCCAGAATAAAAACTTTGCGGTGCTTTAGATTTGAATTTCACAAAAAAATGAAAATATTTTTGATCGATCTCAGACATGCTAAAAATGATTTAAAACGCAGGAAAATGCATTTCAAATTGTTTTCAGATGATTAGACTTCTGCTTCCATAAATATTTCAAAGTTTTTTGAAAAAATACTTTTCTGCCCTCTGATTTTTCGGACCAATTTTGAAGGAGGGGGCGTGCGACATAAAATTTAAAAAAAAATATTTGCAACGCCCTTGTCATGAAAAACATTTTTGAAAATTATGAAAATTTAACGCGTCATTTTCAGTAAATATCAGCTAAAGATGATTTCAAGAATTTGCTGTGCATCTCAATAACTACTTTTTCTCTAAATTTGGTAGTTAAACATTCGATTAAGTTTTAAACATTACCGAAATCGTTAGTTTTCAGATAACCAAATATTTAACGGAATTCGAAAAAAAATTATTTAGATGCTGAACGATCCGTAAGCATCACACAATCGTTTTCGATAAATAATGTTTACAATAGAGACCACGAAATAATGGGGTCGTTAAAATAGATGGTTTGATTGTTTTTGTGTGTTGTTTTGAAAAATTCATCATATTGATGTGTTTAAATTTCTGAATAGAAAAGATTTTTAATTATAAAAAAATAAAAGAAAATTAAAACATATTCTTAAGAGTTGCCAAAATTTCAAACAAATTAAACTCACATTGTGCTTCCAAGATTATTTGAATCTCAAATTAAAAATTTCAGATAACTTAAAAAAATAGGATCTGAAATTATTTGAATAAACTTGAAAAAACTTGTTTCCTCATGAAAAAATCTGAAAATCTATAAAGAACATTAGTTATAATACTTTTATTCATTTATTCACACAATATTTCAGCATCAAGACAGTTACACATGTCGTTGTACTTCTAAGCAGCTTTTAACAGGTTTTTCAAGCCCCCTTACCTAAGGCTCGAAAAATACTCACTACTTTGAACCAAACCTTGTAATCTCTGCTGCCACTACTCACCCTTATCTTTTCCACTATCCACACGAACCACGTCGTCACCAGGTTCATCGGTGACGGTGCCGTTGACGTCCGGTGCATGTTCCTGATCAGCTTCGACAGACCGTACTTCCACTCGATGTCCGATTGTGCCTACAGGGGTTTTGGTACGGGCCCGAATTTTTTCCGAGCATTTGTTTCGTTTTGTGGAAAATGCGGAAAAGTGGACGCAAAAAGGGGGAGAAATAGAGAAAGAGAGAGAAAAAAAGGGGAAAAGAGAAGCGGAAACGCTTGAAGCATTGAGGCGACTAAGCTTCTTTAGGGGGATACGTTCTAGATTGATTGTCAAAAGTTCTAAAATGGTGATTTTGAAGGTTTTCGAAAGATAACAAATGATAAGAAAAAGGTGTAAAAATTGAAAGTGTAGAATAGAGAGACTTTTTAATAGAAGAAACAGCAATTTATTGGTCAATTAACGCACACCCACCAGGCCACTGACGAGTCGGAACAGACTCTAGGGTCTTGATGAAACTGGCCGCTTTTTGAAGCTATGGGGAAGAGTTAGGGGTCTTAGAAGCAGTTCAAAGGGGGGTGGGGTGTAGCAGTTAATTCCATCAACACCTTTTCCAACGAGGCGAAATCGTTCAAACTCGTCATTGATCCCACTTCGGCAATCGACAGAGACGGAAAATACTCGGAAGAAGAAGAAGTGTGTGTGACAGTGGGACAGAACAGAAGAGGGGGAACCTGCGGAGTGGTGTGATTTTGGATTTGAATTTTGAAAAATAGATGAAAATATGATTAAAGTTGTTATGTTTATCATAACAACAGCATTAAATTTTCGAGCAAATATGAAAAGGTAAAAAAAACTAAAATCTAAAATTCAGGAATTAAGGAAATGTTAATCATTCCAGACTTGATTATCAGAAGATCTAGTCCGGATTAGACTGTAATTCCTTGTTATGCTAATAATATTATCAAAATGAGCAGCAATTTTAAAACTATATTGAAAATTATCTGAATTTAACCCTGAAAGGGCTATAAGCTTCTAACAATAGCGATTTATTAACCTTAAAAATTTATCTTGGAAAATGTCTGGAGTTCATCTTCAATATTTTATTATTTTTGTAAAATCAGAACTTCTTCAAAATGGAAAAACCCGTGATTTTTGTCGATGTTCTTCAATAAATCAAGTTGCATTTTTTGGTCCCCTAAAACAAAGCAAAAAAAAACTATTTGGAAAGTCCCTCTCAAAGCAAAAAACATTTTTTTGGGAAGCCCCTCTCAAAGAAAAAAAAAGCTTTCATTTAATCGGTCGATTTCGTAAAGAACAGTGTTTTTTCATAATCAAAGTATTTAATAAATATCTTTTGGTCAAAATGTGTGTTAATGAAACAAAGGCACCATTTTCTCTTTATTTTCAGCAAACACAAGTATTTTAACATATTTAGTAAAAAATAATGAGCTTCAATAAAATAATTTATGTAGGTTATACAAATTTTCATTTAATAAATGTAGAAAAAAAAAACTTTTTCTAAAATTAATATGCAGGATGAAGAATAAAGAAAATCTCAGTAAAAAAATTGTCGTGCAATTTTTTAGTTAAAAAAAAACTTTAAAAATTATGTTTTACTTAAATTTTAAAACCAATATTAAAAACAAAATTATAAAAATCTCATGCCATTCGATATTTCATATTAAACCTGAAATTGAATAAAAAATAATGATAAAAAATAAATGCCAAAATCACAATAACATTCAAATTGAACAAAAAAAAGCAATTTAAATATGCAATTCTTTTGTGGAAAAAGAATTTAATGATATTCTGTCAGAAATTGGTTCTCATAAAATTTCACTTGATTGTTATTCAAAAAAATAGATTTTTAGTTATTAGAAATTTTCAAATTTCCTAAGATTGCAGAAAGATGGGAAAAAAAATCTCAATTATTTTGAAATGTTTTAAAATAACAAACTGTTAGTTCATCAGACATATTCTTCATATTTTACCTCGCTAAGTTACACAATAAAAAAATAAATTAAAAAACTTCACTACATAATTGTAGAATTTATCTTTTTTAATTTTTATCAAATTTCATGACTTCATACTGTTTAAATTTTCTTACCAAAGAAAGCCGAAAAATTAGAAGAAAATCATTGTAATTGAGAAATTTAATCAAATTTCAATTCGCTTTAAACGGTAGTTTTAAAACTGTAGTAAAACCCAATTTGAACATTCATCCAAAATAACTCCACTCGACGATCCAAACAGAGGGTTAGAAGCCCGAAAGATGGGTGTGCGCCCTTACCAGAATAAACTACAAACTTTTTGATCTTGTTTTTTTTTGTGGGACGTCAGAACTTGTTCATGAGAATGGTGAGTGATGAATGAGGTAATGAATGATCAATACAGAGATAGCTAGTAGAGTGTTGTGATGGAAAGTCGGGTGATGGGTGAAAATGTCTGAAAATTTTGTTGGATTTTTTTTTTGATTTTTGGGTTTTCTCTAGGGAGAAACTTCAATTCGGTACCTGAATTCTCTGGTATGTATCTGACATCATAGCAATGAGCAGATTGATAAGTACAACAACTGATACCAACATGTAGATGCCGAAGACAATTTTGAACAAGTACTCGGTCCAATACGGTTGCGTTCGTTGCGTATTCGGTGTCATTTTATCAATTTGTGTTTGATCGGTGGTGGTTTGACCAAATACAGCGAAAAAGAGCAGCTCAAAGGACAGAATCGGATTCATGCGCACTGTTGGTGGGTTGTTAGTTGGAAAAAGAGGCATTTTGGTGTTGGCAGTGATGGTGGTATTAGTTGGTTGTTTTAAGAGTAGTAGAAGAAGGTTTGAGCAGCAAATCGGCATTCAGCAGGCGCGGTGGTAGTATTGGTGATTGGTGATGGTGGTCGTCGGACATTGGTCAATGGATTATTTGTATTTATTTTTGGTTTTTATTCGGTGTTCCAATCGGGGAGGGTTTCGGCGGGTGGTGGTGGTGGGTAGTGGTGTCAGTAACACGCCCACGCACGCACACACACACACGTAGTTGTAACAAGGGGAAAAGAGAAAAAAGAAGAAAAAGAAAACGGCTTTTAGGCACCTTTCCAAACTCGGGACGTACCTGGATGCGCTGATAAGTGTCCGACATCATCGCGATAAGAAGATTAATTAGCACTACTACGGAGACTAACATATAAATGCCAAACACTATCTTGAACAGGTTCTCGGTCCACTCGGGCCGGGTCGACCGCTGGGAGTTGATGTCGTCCGGCGAGGTCTGGCCGAACACGGCGAAGAACAGCCGCTCGAAGGCGATGATGGGCGTCATCGGAACTGTCGTGGAAAACTGGGCATTAGCTGGGGCACACTCACTTTCGCTTCTTCCAGGATACTCTCTCTCTCTTTCTTTATTCTGATTTTCCGAATTGGCTCCGATGTTGTTGAGGTTTTTGTAGTTGTAGTGGGTGTTGTTGAAGGCAGGACAATCATTGTGCTGTTTTGTCCACGAACACTGCTGGGCAAAGGCCAGTCAACACTGAAAGCATGATTCGAGCAGATCAACTACGTCCTACATAAAAGAAGCATTCGTAAATGGAGTACTTTGAGGTTCTGTTACAAATTTCATAGACTAAATTCTTGACTTGACTAGACTAGCCCTTTGGCTACTGTTCTCTGCACATGTTATGCATTTTAAGCAAAATAAGGCCTGAGCGATTTCAGGTTCCTTTTTTGTTGTTAAAGAATATAAGAACTGAAAATAATGTAACGGAATTTCATAATAGCTTCAGCAAAGCAGTTTGGACCACGGCAGGATAAAACTCTGTTCAAGAACTATTTTCAACTTTTGAAAAAATATTTGCAGGGAATTTTATCCTTCCGCGGCCCACACCAACGATGCTAGATTATATTATGAGAGATGTGTATTTTGCTTAAAAATGAATCTGTATCTGATCTGTGTCATGGCAAACTTGGAACCGTAGATTTTATTTTTTATTTTTTTACAGCAGATTTAAGATTTTTTTTTATATAATTGTTTATTAAAAAAACCTGTACAAACACATAATTGTGATTTTTCGGTTCGAATAATCTGTAAAATACAAATTCATAAAAAAGAAGAAATTTGAATACTCAAATGTAACCCTTATGACAGTTGTTAAATACTGATAATTTTTCTGAGCGTTAAATATTTTTTTAAGGTCTGAAATTTAAATTAAATTTCGATAAATGTAGTTTATTAAAAATTCCAAACCATTTTATCTGAAATAAGCTTGAAAACAACAACTGCTCTAGAAATCAAATTCTTTCAGTGACACTTTTTCTGGTCATTCAGTTCACATCAGTTTTATTGATATTATCTTGTTAAAACCATCTCTTCTTCAGTAAGAAAACCTGAAAAACTCAATACATATTTATGCCATTAAATGAATGTTATTTTTTTCAATCGAATCAAAAAAAACATGTTTGAAAATAATTTAAAAATACACCAAATAATATCATGAATTCAAAAAAAAATAATGCCTTTTGAAAAATTTCTTTTTAAAAAAGGACACAACATTCAATATTACGCACTTTTCAAATGTTAGTCTTGAATTTAAAACTTTTATGTTTTACATTTTTTTTTATTTCATGATTGAATAATTTTTAACATTAAAATCGGAGCAAAAGTTTCTGAATTACCGCCATTTTAAAATTGAGTGCTCTTTGGGCTACCCTTACAAAACTTCATGTTTTTTTTTCTCTTGCCATTAAAGTAGCTGTATCTCAGGAACGAAAAAAAACAACCTTTAATGTTCCTTACACAATTTAGTTAAACAAAATCTGTATATTGCAAATACAAATATTTTAAGATATTCACTTCCATCCATCCATCGACATGATTGTATATATCGAAAACTGTAGTTTTTCGATTCAGATCAAACTTTATGTTGCGAAATCTCCAAAACCATGGATTTTATCAAAAAAATTGTTAAGTAATTTCGATTGTGTGTTTGATTTTAAATCCACCAATGAGGCAAAAAAATATGTGTGCGTGAAACTTGCTTAATTTTTTTTCAAATCATTATTTGTTCAAAAAATATAACTCGGCGGCAAATTTGTTTTCTTTAGGTTATTGTGGCTCAAAATATGTAAATTTAGTTCTTCAAAACACATAAAAAATAAGGGATTTTGATAGAAAAGTTTTATAATACGTTCTTTTAGAAGGCAGCTATTTATATAGACAGCAAATCGATCGGAATATTCTTTCCCAAGATACAGATTTTTGAATATTTACAAACATTTGTATATGGATAGCTGTTAAAATTGCATGGAAACTTGAATTGGTAAACCAATGATACAAAAGTTTTCAGTTTTCGTGAAGAATTGTTCACTTCCAAACATTTTTCTTAAAAAAACCTATGTATTTAAAAAATAAAACGACTATTTCGTGATAATGCATTTTACAGCCTTTTCCGATGCAGCCAGTTTTTAGCCAAATGTCACATAAATTTAAAATATTAGCAGCTGAAATGTAAAGCCATCAAAGCACATTAAAAATAATTAACTGTAAGCTGAAACAAAAAATCATGAATTTTACCGATTAACACTTAACCCTTTAAGGTTTACTAGAAATAAAATGTATTTTCCCTATAATCTCTTTCACTGATATTTGATACGATGATCAACACAATCAAATGTTTTTCACGATTAAAATATAATATTTAATAAATGGTATGAATTAAAAATCCCAGCAATACTCAAAAGGGTTGTTATTTTTTTTATTTCATATTGAAAAATTTAACAAAAAACTGTTATAATTTTTTATAAGTCATGAAAGTTTTCTGATTATTTTTTCAAGACAAGAATAGTTTTTTTTAGTGAACAACAGTTAAATAAACAGTGCAAACGAACCAAAAATGTGCTTAAACTAAGAAGTATTTAACTTGGTAATATTCAAATAATCATTATTAACCTTCCAAATACTCCATTTATTCAGATAAATTTCCAATTCGTGCAGGATGAGATGATATTACACAAAGGCACAATTCTACTGAGTACAAGTGCGTGATTTTGCTAGACAAAAATTAAATCATTACTAAAAATAAAACATTTTTGCAACAAAAGACATAATCACACCAAAAAGCTCCCGCGTGCATTTTGTTCGGGACATTCCAAGCACAATCCGCCAATCCATCCGGACGAAATCCTTCTTTTTAGTTACTGCTGATGAGTGCTTTTCATTCCGCAGCCATTTTTCGAGTGTGTGTTTGTGTGTTTTTAGTGTTCTTCTAGTGAACATGGTTCCCAGTTTTCCCAGTCAGCCAGCCAACATGCCTTCGCGCGTGAAGTTCCATTCGCATCAGCTACCATACATTCGACTTACTTTTACTTAAGGGGAAGGGAGGTAAGCTATATTTAAAATCAAAGTGCATTCCAACAACTACTTGAAAATTAAAGGTTGGTAACAACGAGTAAGTAAAAAACAGTGAAAGGAAACGGGAACAAAAACAAGCAATCAGTCAGAATCAGACAACGATTAAGGGGAGGAAACAACAAACACAGGCAAAGGCACTTACAAAACATTGAACGTATGTTACAACATGATCCAAATTTTGACACATCGCCATCACGGAAACGGGTTAAAATCATACTCAACTGGGGTTAGACTAGCAGCTGGCTGTTAACACGCGAAACAAGTTTTTTTTTATGCAAACACGCACATTCCGAGCGAGCATCGTAAGAGGAAAAACTTAAGGTAAACACAGAGTTACTCTAGGCAAAGTGAAGAAACATAACTGACACCGAGAATAGTTTCGTAACTTTTGAGGCTTGGGCCGGCCACAAATCCGTGCAAGTTCATGCCACATTCGCTTTGTTTTCTGTCAAAACTTTTGTATTGTGTTTTTTTTTTCAAAAGAATTAATTTTGAAAGGTTTCGTGATTTTTCGAACTATCCTAACATTTCCGGTCGTTGGACAGAAGTAACCAGAATCAAAAAACTTACTGTCGGTTTTGTGCTTGCGGCGGTAGTCTGTAATCGGTTGGCCAGCGGCGGCCCGCTTAATGCGCTCAACCTCGTCGCTAAACAAATCTTCGTCGTCTTCATCTGATGGAAAGAAATCATCTTCTGCGATAGGTAAGTGTGGAAAAAAGGAGTGATAAAAGATAAGTAGACAGAAAGTAGAGTACGATATAAAGTGACATAGAAGAGGACTACATGAAAAGTGTTAGGTTTGAGTTCGAAAAATCAAAGGTTAAAGAGTGATTTTCAAGTTTTTAGTCTATTTTGAATGAATGAATGGTTCGAATTTCTGATCACCAGAAAAAAAATTCTCTTCGAATATTTGAAAACCACTTCTTTGGACCTGATTCTATGAGGATGATCATTGGTTATCTTCAGATGACAATATGAATATGTTCGCATTCTACTATGTTATCACTTAACGCTAGATACTACCTGTTACGGTGACAAATACACAAATACTCTAAAAAAGGGGAAAAGGTTCATGCAAATTTGGAAAGTAAAACCGTTAATCAATCTTCTTATTTGTCGATCGCGCGCGCGCACCCTTCGGTCTCGGCTCATCATCGCGTGGCTCGTTAATCCGATGCAATTACTACTTACGCCAACTTTAAGAAACGTTTCGGTCCCGGGGTCCGCCTCAACTTACCATCACTGAACACCTCCTTGTTCCTCGTAGCCAGTGGTAACCGCCGCACCTCGTCCTGGCTGAGATTGTGAAAGGACTGATTGAGGGCCACGATGTGCATCGAGAAGCCAAACACGAAGATGGCCAGCACGGCAAGAAACCGGGCCAGATCCTTCAGCAGATCCCCGATGATGATGGCCCACGGCCCGAACAGATGATGGAAGGAGAGAAAGTCCAGAATTTGGACGCAAGCCAGTAGGAAGGACAGCGCAAACAGCTGATTCCGGCAGTACAGCAGCGTTGGCCAGTACGTCTTTTGGACGTACAGCATGCCGGACACGTGCACCCCGACGCCGATCACGCCGAACAGCAACACCAGCACCTTGATACTTCCGAGACCGGACTTGTCACTCGGATTGGTCAGCTCGAACAGGAGCAACCCGCTGAGCCACACCAGCAGACCCCACTCGTACCAGTACGGCAGGAGGCTGGCCCGGACCACCGGGTAGATTGGAGTGATGCCCACGATCATCAGATGGATCATTAGGTAGATGTGCGAGGTCAGGTAGGACATGAACTTGATGATCGGCACCTTGTAGTAGTTGTGGCCCAGGGGCAACGTGAAGATGATCCACACCGGGGGGCACACGATAAAGCCCACAAACAGCAGCATTATTCGCCACGCCGTCCAGTTGAGCGTGCCGCGCCAGAGTTCCTGTAGTTTGGGGGGGTGGGAGGAAGAACAACCGGGTATGATTAGTACGAGAGGGTCCAGGGATCGCGAGCGGTTTGGAGGACCTAGCTTTGTAAGGTGACACACCCTCTGTGTGGAATGGAACGATGAGAATGATTGTGTTAAGATCTTGAATGACATTTAGAGAACCTGCTGGGAATTTACTCTTTCAATAATTCAGTGGCGTTCTGAGTACATATTTTTAATTAAATGATTATTACTATGATCATACTTTTTGAAATGTAATACCACCCGCGTTCGGTTTTTGAAAATTTTGACGTATAGAGCACTTAAAAAAACAGTTTAAGTAAATAATTTGTATAGTTTTTTAGAAGAGGTGTTCCATGAGGGTGGAATCGAAAATTGATTTTTTCAGCAACACATTTTTTGGGTCCCTTTTAGGGTCGTGGGCTAACCATGAAATTTGACTTTTAAACTTAAAAATTAAAAAAAAAACTCAAAAAAGTTCCATTTTTTTCAGTGTAGTTTTTTTCAGATAACCCGTCCAATTTTTGTATTTGACCAAGTTTAGATGCGATACGACGGTTTCGAGTTACAGCAATATTTTATTTACGAAATACAAAAATATGTAAAACACTTACGCCCTTTCTCAAATGTTATTTTCGTTTTTCTATATGATTTAGGGAACAGAACCCTTTAAGTTTTGAGCCTTAGACAAGTATGGACAGACATTTTTCCGCTGAGTTATGCTTTTTAAGAAGATTATTTTTATTGAAAATGTTAAATCGAATTTGCAGTCAAAAAGTACTTAATTTTTTTTATTAAGTGCATAATTTTTAAGTCTGATTTGGGTTAACATGAGGTCCTTAAAAACGTTAAAAAAGCGCTTAAAAACAATTTCTGATTATTTTTTTGAAATTTTAAATGCAAAAAAAAAATATTGACAAAACAACATTATACGATGGATCAACTATGGTCCCCTTGTAAAAGGTGTCTTGTAGAACTTTTATGTCAAGAAGGGCCGCGATGGTAGTTTTTCAAAATTGATTTAAAAATCAATTCGACATCCTTTGTGGTTGTACAAAGGGACATTGAACTCAGAAAAATAAACTCTATCGTCGTGAACATTATATCAGCAATTTAAGCTTAATTTTAGTACCCAATTAGAAGTTACCTTTGATTTTTTTTAAATAGTGTTCATCTTGGTTCACTTCCAAATTATTTTTTTTCGGATAGCTGTGCAATTCTCTTAAAATTATGTTTTTGGCTTTTCAAAAATTAACAATTAGTTGCTGATATTCAGATTTCCATAGAATAAAAATGGATGATATAAGATTATTTGTTAAAAAAGATAACAAACCAGCGAAACATATGAAAACATTTCAATCCTTCCGAAAAAAATTCTTTTTCAAAGTTTTGAAATCTAGCCAATTTTTGAAAAGATTCTATAAATATTGATTTTCAAAAATCAGGCAATGCATTGATTTTATACCCCGAACAGACGGTAATAACTAAATTCATGTCATTTCAATAACAAATACTGTTAAAATAACAGAAAGTGTTATGGAATCTTCCTGAAAATTCAATTTTTGCATAAGAGTTTAATAACGGTTTATGTTATCATAACAAAATTTGTTATTGGTCTGATATTGTTTGAAAGCCAAAAAAACTTTGGAATAACATTTTTTGTTATGGAAGAATACCTCTAACTGTTATTGGGATGATCGGATTAGTTGTTAAAATAACAAAAAATAATAACAAATATTTGTTCGAAGAATAACTTAAAATGTTATTAGTCTGTTATTACAATAACAATCCAATAACAAAAAATCCATAACGACGAATAACAAATCTCGTTATAAATAACATAAAATGTTATTGGCCTAGTATTTTCAAATATCAAAAAATGTTATTCCCATGTTATTTCCGTCTGCTCGGGACATCAAATGTGTATCAATCTTCTAATTTTTGATACCGGATATAAAAAATGATATCTTACCAGAATTGGCCACAAATTGTTAATGTAAATCTAACTTGTCGCCCGTGCATTTTGGGCCAAATTGAGATAAGAACGCCATTTTGTGCAGCTCAAAATGCCTCACCTTCGATTTCAATCCTGAGATATTCAATAAAAACCGAAAAAAAAACTCCGTACATTGTTGTCGCTCTTCATATGAAGGAAGTTTCAATTTTGTAGAGCTATCTTGACACAGCCTGAAAATTGTTGTATGTGCGACAACTGGCCAAAAGGATTTAAGGTCAGAACGCGTTTGACACACGCACAAGCTCGACTACCGTAAACATTTGTAATTATAACTCAGGACTCCGGCAACTAAATTCAACGAAACTTTAGGACAATGCTCATGACGGTCAACCAAACAAAAGGTGTTGGTTATTGTTTACATTGCGTGCTCTCGTTTTTGTTTATTCAAGGTCAAACATCAAAACACGTTTTTCCCGGAACGTCAAAAAGCGACAAACGACAAGATAGCACTACATCGTAAATGTGTAACATAACCACCTGAACTTATTTTTTCTGACATGATTTAGTACTTTGTTAGTCATAAGTAAGTATATTTCTAGAGTTTTTTTAAAAGGTCCTATAAGTTACTGTGTTTTATATGTTCATAGGTTCTTTAAAAAAACTCTAGATTTTTAGAGTATTTTTCAAAACCACCAATGCGTCATGAAATGTTTAAGTGATATTTAATATTTTTTTGTTAGAGAGTTTATTCTCATAATAATTCAAAAACAAGAAATGAATTAAGTGATATATTTTTTATGTTAAGCTGAAATAACTCAGAACGCCACTGTTTTTTTTCGGGCAACTCTGCTATCTACCTTTTCACCGAGAGCTATTATCAAGAATTTTGATAAATCTCTTTTTTAATCCGATGCTCTAAAATGTGGATGAAAAAATTGCTACATTTTCTGAAACAAACCTTTTGTGTCGTTATATGATTCCTAACTGTGGGATATGATTAAACTAGTGATGCTTGTTTTTCATGGTGCATGTTTGTGTAAATCTGTGTTTTGTGTTGAGTTTATGGATGCATTGATATCAGTACTTTAAGATAAAATTTTGTTGTATTTACAGCATGTTTTCCACGAAGATGTAGTGACGTAGTGCAACCATCTCGCCGATTTTCGACAAGATAAACATTGCATCACGTCCGGTTTGAATCCGTCGAAGATGGGAATTATTCCTAATCACTTTTTGCCTTCCTCACTTTACTGAGGAAAGGCTATAAAATCACTCGAAAAACGAACTTCTTAATTTGACCTCCTAGACCCACCTTCACGTATACATATCGACTCAGAATAAAATTCTGAGCAAATGTCTGTGTGTGTGTGTGTGTGTGTAGGGATGTGGGTCTGTGCACCAAAAAATATGCACTCGATTATCTCAGCACTGGCTTAACCGATTTGGACCGTTTTGGTCTCATTCGATTTGTCTTGGGGTCCCATAAGTCCCTATTGAAAATTATGAAGTTTAGTAAAGTACTTCAAAAGTTATGCTAAAAAAACGATTTTGACTAAAGTCCGGAAGATTGTAAAAAGGGTGGTTTTTGTAAGAAAACCTGGCATATTATACATTTTCTGAAAGGTGTTTAAAAGACCTTTCTAACGAGTCCAAAACATTGAAGATTTGACAACCCTACCAAAAGTTATAAGCACTTAAGTGTTTTTTATACACTTGTCAGAGGCCGGATCTCAGATATTTGGATGAAAACGTTGGCCGGATCTGTCTTGCAATCTTTCGATGAATGGGTAATTAAAACACCTTTCTAACGAGTCCAAAACATTGAAGATCTGACAACCCTGTCAAAAGTTATAAGCACTTAAGTGTTATTTATGAACTTTTTGGAGGCCGGATCTCATATATTTCGATGAAAACGTTGTCCGGATCTATCATGCGAATTGTCGTTGGATAGGTAATCAAAAGACCTTTCCAACGAGTTCAGTAGATTGAAGATCTGACGACCCTATCAAAAGTTATAAGCACTTAAGTGTTATTTATGAGCTTTTTAGAGGCCGGATCTCATATATTTCGATGAATACGTTGTCCGGATCTATCATGCGACCTGTCGTTGGATAGGTAATCAAAAGACCTTTCTAACGAGTCCAAAACATTGAAGATTTGACAACCCCACCAAAAGTTATAAGCACTTAAGTGTTTTTTATACACTTGTCAGAGGCCGGATCTCAGATATTTGGATGAAAACGTTGGCCGGATCTGTCTTGCAATCTTTCGATGAATGGGTAATTAAAACACCTTTCTAACGAGTCCAAAACATTGAAGATCTGACAACCCTGTCAAAAGTTATAAGCACTTAAGTGTTATTTATGAACTTTTTGGAGGCCGGATCTCATATATTTCGATGAAAACGTTGTCCGGATCTATCATGCGAATTGTCGTTGGATAGGTAATCAAAAGACCTTTCCAACGAGTTCAGTAGATTGAAGATCTGACGACCCTATCAAAAGTTATAAGCACTTAAGTGTTATTTATGAGCTTTTTAGAGGCCGGATCTCATATATTTCGATGAAAACGTTGTCCGGATCTATCATGCGACCTGTCGTTGGATAGGTAATCAAAAGACCTTTCCAACGAGTTCAATAGATTGCGGATCTGACAACCCTATCAAAAGTTATAAGCACTTAAGTGTTATTTATGAACTTTTTGGAGGCCGGATCTCATATATTTCGATGAAAAAGTTGTCCGGATCTATCATGCGACCTGTCGTTGGATAGGTAATCAAAAGACCTTTCCAACGAGTTCAATAGATTGCGGATCTGACAACCCTATCAAAAGTTATAAACACTTAAGGGTTATTTATGAACTTTTTGGAGGCCGGATCTCATATATTTCGATGAAAACGTTGTCCGGATCTATCATGCGAATTGTCGTTGGATAGGTAATCAAAAGACCTTTCCAACGAGTTCAGTAGATTGAAGATCTGACGACCCTATCAAAAGTTATAAGCACTTAAGTGTTATTTATGAACTTTTTAGAGGCCGGATCTCATATATTTCGATGAATACGTTGTCCGGATCTATCATGCGAATTGTCGTTGGATAGGTAATCAAAAGACCTTTCCAACGAGTTCAGTAGATTGAAGATCTGACGACCCTATCAAAAGTTATAAGCACTTAAGTGTTATTTATGAACTTTTTGGAGGCCGGATCTCATATATTTCGATGAAAACGTTGTCCGGATCTATCATGCGACCTGTCGTTGAATAGGTAATTAAAAGACCTTTCCAACGAGTTCAATAGATTGCGGATCTGACAACCCTATCAAAAGTTATAAGCACTTAAGTGTTATTTATGAACTTTGTGGAGGCCGGATCTCATATATTACCTAGCATTATACTCAACATGTGAGGAAGGCACCAACCACCTAATGGTGGATTAAGTAACGTTTTTTTA
>NC_068938.1:42337184-42403295 GCF_016801865.2 Culex pipiens pallens
CTACACCGTAACAAATCTTAAATCTAGTTTTCACGCAACAAACTGGTTCGATCAAAATCGGTTCAGCCAGTGCTGAGAAAACTTGGCAAGATTTTTGAACACATACATACATACATACACACACACACACATACACACAGACAGACATTTGTTCAGTTTTCGATTCTGAGTCGATATGTGTATATGAAGGTGGGTCTTCGAGCTTTTAATAAAAAGTTCATTTTTAGAGCAGGATTATAGCCTTACCTCAGTGAGGAAGGCAAAAGATAAAAAAAAACTCGAAATGTTTGAACTTTTCTCTCTACATTAGTTTTACAGTACTTGTTCGGTAACTGGGCTGAGAACGTAGCCCACTCACCGAATGCTGCTCGCTAACTGAACTGAACAAAAAATAACGAAGGGACCACCGATGCATAATATTTACCTGATTAAATAAAAAATAAAAGTTAATCAAATTTATTTACAATGCTTACTTTTCATATTTCTTTAATTGTGAATTGAAATTTCATAAAACTTTGTAAAAAGTTTTTTTTATTTATTGAACGTGATTTTTGCATCCAGTAACCCCTCGATGATTTCAGTTTGTTTTGATTTTTTGACGTTTGTCTGCTTTTTAAGTGGGCTACGGCCCAGTTATCGAGCGCCCAGTTAAAAATCAGTTACCGAACAAGCGTTCACGAAAAAATGTTCGAATGCCATGGTACGTTTTTGGACGCCATGGTACGTTTTATGGGATTTGAACACTTGGTGTTCAAATGGTTCCCATTTTCAAGAATGCTTGTTCACGATTTTGGGAACTCTTTTTTCTCCGTGTCGTTACGGCATTTTTCAAAAAGGTGCGAGTCATGGAGTCAATATGACGGCGCCTTCCCATTTTAATTTAAGGCAACAAGTTTAGATAAGAATGTCAATGCACAGAAAAAAATCAATTCTCGTAATCGTGAATTAAGTTCACGAATGTCAGAACCACGAAGGAATTTATTCATGAGTAAGGTGCATTTGCACCATGAACGTGAATATATTCCTTCGTGGTTCTCGCATTCGTGAATTTAATTAACGATTTCGAGAATTGGTTTTTTTCAGTGTGTTTTAAAATTAAGTTTATCATAAAGCAATGCTAATTTTACTTAAGTTTCCAGAATTCACCCCTTTCACTTGGAAAAACCCACTTAATTTTTCTCATCCCTAGTCCATCCAAACAATCCTCAGCTACGTACGGTACCACTAGCTTGTTGCCCAGGCCAGTGGCAGTCTGTCCAGCAGTTTTTGTTTACAAGGAACCCTCGGTTAATTATAGATTTATTGCCCCAACAATAGCCCGCCTGGGACAAGGGAAAGAGGACCCTTCTCCTGCGAAAATTTAGTGCCCCTGGTCAGATAGCTTTTTTTTACCCCACGGTTCACTTCCGTCGTTGGACTTCTGCTTCAAGTCTTGAAAATAAACTGTAAAAAATATCTCACATATACTTTTACAAAATATTAAGTCTTACGATGGGAAAAATGTACTTTTTATTTTTAACTAAATAACTCTTTTTACTTTTTTTTTCTAGATTTCCAACTGTGCAACCTCATACTGCCAAGCCAGAGTGAATGAACGAGCAGTCGACAAGGCACAGGAATTCGCTAGTAGTCGAGGAGGACATGCTTCGGCGAAGGAAAACATACCCCGGGAATGGCCACTTCGTTGAAGAATGTGCCACGGGGAAACTAATCTCGAAAGTGGGACAGTTTAAACGTGGGAAGGTGTAAAAAAATCATCACCTTTACCGTGAGTCTAAAAGTCTAATTTTGGAACTGAAATTAAGCACGTTAACGTTTGGCGAACGACGAGTAGCAGCTATTTACGACTTGACATTCAAAATCTGATCGGAAGTGTAGTGGGTGGTGCAAAAAAAATAACGCCTTGAAAAGGTGTAAATTAGATTTTAGCATGTTCACTTGATGGATTCTACTGCAGTGTTGCGTAAGGGAAGCAGCCTGTTTTTGGTGACGAGTTGAAGGGCAACTGACAAGGACAGGTTATCTGCAGTAAAGTTACGGTTTTGAAGCAATAACAAATAAATGTAATTGCTATTAAATGAAAAATATCATGCTCACATTTTCTTCATTCAAATAGCTAGATTACATTATTCCTATAACACATATACATTGGTTATTAAAAAAGTTTAGTTCGTTAAATCCCCAAAAAGGTATGGACATATGTTCTAATGTTAATGTCGTTAAATGATAAAAAGAGAGGGAATACTCAGAAAGCTCTTAAGCTTCCATATCCTTTACTCAAAATTCATCTTTTACGTTTTTCATATTCAATGTTTTAGGACTCTTTTTACAAATTAAAACCAATACTTCTTAATATCTTTTATAAAAGCTAAGTAATTAAGTGGTAGCCTTTAGATATTAATTTCAGTTAAAATTAGTTCTGAAAATCATTTTTGGAGAGCATTTTTTCACAATTTTATTAGATTTTTTAATTTAGTGAAACTTTGCTATACATTCCTTGATTCTTATGTAAGGTACAAGGATCAATCCCGATTTTTTTTTATTAGTTTCTTCATCGCTCTTTTCAGCAACTTAAAAAAATGTGCTTTAAAAAAATATATTATCAATCAAACTTCAAAAATCGTTTTATTTGAAGAATCAAATTTGAAATGAAAAATTACCGAACTTTTTTTTTAATTTCATCGTTTCCAAATTTGGCCGGGTCAATTTTTTTTTATTTTTAGTTTTTTTTAAACTTTTAACTACAAAAAAAAAACAATTCTTTTTGACTTGTTTAACCATGGTAACTAACTTTATTTTCTGTTTCATCCCTTTTAAAAGTTTAAATTTTGTAAAATACTTTAACACAGGGGTGCCCAACCTTTTGGCCCTGCGGGCCAGATCTGATTTTTCTGAAGCAGTGGCGGGCCGGAACTAATATTTGATAAAAATTGAAAAAGTAAAGTAAACTAATTTTTTTTGTATGATTGGGTTTTTTAAACTAAATTAAAAAGAACTTGTGTTGTAAATAAGATTCATATATCATTATTTTAAGAATAAAAACAAGGATTATTTTCAAAAATGTGTTCATTTTACTTATATTAATTTTTATTTGTTTGAAATTGTATAGTTATTGTTTTTGACGATTGCAATTGAATACCTTGATATATAATTTTTTAAATATTCAAATTTCAATAGTCGTTGCAATTTTTTAAGTTTCATTTCCTCAACACTGCAATATAATAAAATCAAAGAGACAAGATAAAATTTATTCAACCGCAATTTGGATTCGAATATCCTTTACAAAAAAACTTGATGCGTTGTTGTGCACCTTTATTCAAATATTTTAAAATGATTTAGATATTTTAAAAATATATATTGTATCATTTTTAATTCGTTATTCTTCGAAATTCAAAGTTTACGAAAAAAAATTTTTTGCTTAATATTTTTTTTATGAATAATTTGCTTTTAAAGTTAAAATAAAAAAACTTTATTCCAGAAAAGTTGTTCTGGATAATTACATTAGTATTTGATTCCTTACTTATTTAAAAAAATAGAAAATAGAAAAAAAAACTGCAATTAAAAGTAAGCACAGTTAAAACTGAAAGAAATTTAAATTAAGTGTCGTTTTGTCAAGCTTTTTGTACATTTTCAGATAAAAACCCAGGTTTTTTCATAAATTTCACTATTTATCGAAATTGATAATTTTGTTTTCTTGCACCATTTTTCACTTTAAAAATATCAATATAGAAATTATAAGATTTAAATTCAAACATGAAGAATGTTATAATAATATGTTGAATTTTGATCTCAAGCTTATTTTTTTTAATTCAGACGATCAATATTTTTTATTAAATATTCCATGAACAGCCTTAAGGGTTGGTCATAGTAGTATGTTGAAAAGCCGTCACGGGCCGGATGAAATAGCTTCACGGGCCGGATCCGGCCCGCGGGCCGGACGTTGGGCAGGCCTGCCCTTAAGTGATGTTAAGAATGTTCTGTTTTAAAGCCAGATCTCTGTAATTTGTACGGAAATTGTGTTTAATTCAATCTTCCGACTTATCTTTCAATAAGTAATTGAAAGATCTTCCCAACAAGTGTAATAAAAGAGAACCGTTTTTAGATGGTTTGAATTAAAAAGGTAAGATTGGTTTCCGAAGGTTTATAAATTCAGCCTCTATATTTAACATCATCCATTTCTGTTCAGGTGTGAGGAATGCTTTTTTTGGGCTCTTATAAATATTTTTTCCACAAACTAAACGGTTTCCCCCATCGTTACGATGTAGCCCTAATTAATTGAACAGGTTACGCTACTCAGTACAAAACAAACAAAACACCTCCACCAGACCAAACTCTCCCGTCCCAAACGTCTGCTGTACCTGTCCAGCGCGTATCACTTCGTCGTAACTTTGACGTTTCGGGTTTGCAACAATGAAGCAAAACATGCCATAAAGCGCTCATTATTGAGTTTTTTGCACCCTCCCCCCCGTTTGCAGCCGTTCTCCACTGGCTTTGATTTTTTCGATGGTGGTGTCAATGTGACTGTTTTCAAGGTTCAATTTTCCGACACCAGACAATGACGTTGCTGGGGGTTCACCCACTACCATCGATTTTCCCCAGTCGGGAAAGTGTGTGCTTGCTGGTGTTTGTATTTTAAATTAAATAAGCGGGAAATTCCGCTTTTCCAAGATTCTCTAGAATCAACTGGTTTGCCGAACCATCCACCCGCCCCGAGAACGAAAATGGTGAAAAGTTTTTCGCAATGTCGTGCCGAAACTCACACTTGCACAGGTGTTAGTTTTCCGATTTGATCAAACAAAATCGGTTGGCGCCAATACCGTTTGGCGAAAAATGTCACGGTTACCACGTGGAAATTGGCACGACGAGTAAAATCGTTATTTATTGCTTATCTTGGAGTCAATGTGTTGGTGTAAAGTACACCTCGACCGTGATGGGGGCTGTTTACGAAGGACTTTTCAGTGAACCATTTTTAAAACTATGAGTTTTGTAAAGTATTTTGTAATTTTTAGTTAAATAAATGATTCAATTTCAAAAAAACTATTCCAAACTGAAGATCAGTATAAATTTCAATATTACATATCACAGTCCAAATTCCGTGCAACCCAACTCCAGCCCAGCATTTTTCAATCATTTTCGCACCATTTCAGTTCAGCATTAACTACCACTAGGTGGAAATCACACTCACAGTCACTGCCCGGGATGGGAGGGTGGGCCGGAAAACACAGTTAAGGAATCCATTTCACAAGCTGTCAGCAACGGAATTTGAGTCCCGGTGCTTGATGGATTTTGCCTTTCTGGTGGGGTCGTCGAGCGCAGTTACGATTTTCCAAAACATGCACACACACACACACATAGATACACTTGCACTGGTATAAATAGAGTCACACATTGTTGTTTTCGTCGTCCTCGCAGAGTATTCGCCAAGGGATGATAATGGAGGGTTGCAATAGGGTGTCCAGGAAATTGATTACTATTCAATACAATTATTTTATTTATCATTATCTAGAAACAATAATATTTTTTATTTGTTAATTATTTTAATTGAAATTTATTGAAATTTACTGTCAAATGTCTGTCAAAAGGTAATTTTTTTATCTTGTTCTAAAAGTGCCTCGAATTTCTCTTTTTTGTAAAAGTTAACCCTGTATTGCTGCGTTTAGAATCTGATTTTTGAAGGTTTGCTCTGATGCTTTCTCTATGTTTGGTCGTAGAAGGCGTGGAATGCGAACCCAACAACTTTTTAGAAGATAAAAAATCCTGAAAATATTCCTGAAAAGTTAGGTTTTTAAAATCACCCTGATCGTGAACCACCCTAAATTTAACGCTAACCAACAGTTGTCTCTTTCTATTTGCAACAACTTTTCTCGAAACAAAAAAGCTCCGAAACCTCACAACTTTTCGGAAAATTCATTTTCCACTTAATTTTGCGATCTGGACCACTGTGCATTGCAATGAAAAAACCATTGGAAAATGCTCATAAGTTTAAAAAAAAGTACAAAGTAACACAAAAATTTTGTCGAAAAAAATCTTTTTGCGGTTTTGTACATCGAAAAATAATCAAAAATTCGAAAGATTTTTTTCAATGAACCAAAACATGCTAACATGATTTTAAACGCAGGAGAATTTTTTAAATTAATTTCAGTTGATTTTCATTGAAAATTCGATTTTTTGATAAAAAATGCCTTCTGATTTTCAGGCCGACTTTGAAGGGTGACAAAAACATTAAATAAAACTTGTACCAGCCTTAGTAAATTTGAATACCAACTAACCGATCATTTCATCAGAAAGAGTAAATTTGATTACACTCTTGTCATTAGTTTTTTCCTCTACTTTATACCCTTTGAATACATAAAATTGATTTAAAAATTGGTACTTAATTTACAAGAACATTTTTGGAGTTTTTTTTTTTAAATGATCCAATAAACCAAATTGTCAGTTTATGCTTTTTGGGTGTTTTTTAGTACCCCTGACTCAAGGCAAAAACACCCAAAAAGCAAAAACTTGAAATTTGGTTAATTGGAACTTAAAAAAAAAACTCCAGATTTTTATTAAAATATGTTGGCATAATAAATCAAATTTGAGAAAAATAAAAAAAGTTTTTAAGTTAGTCAAAAATAATGCTGCATTCTTAAAAATACTGACCATGTTACAAAAAAAAGAAGAACAAAGTTAGAAGTTTGCTTTTGTCAATTTTCCCGGACACCCTACTGCTCGGAGGTGGAAAAGGAAAAGGGGTTCACAGATGGCGTTTGTTGGTTGCGATTTCAAGTAGATAGCCTACTTCTGATGTGTGTTGTGTGCTATCCGGGAGGTTATGGACGGTGTTTGTGATGTTCATCAATTTTTGTTTTGCATTTATGATTTCCTGCACTTTTCACATGGTATTCTCGTACGAATGTGAGGTTATGGTTGCACGTGGTTACATAACACGATTCTTCACGAAAAATACTGGGTTTTGAATGATTTCACTAGCACTTTCCGATTTCTTTCTCGTTCTGAAGGTGGGGTTTGTTTTTATGGGATATGTTTGTGTGTTTGTGGTCATGGTGTGGTCATTTTTTGGGAGATAAATGGTTGGGTTTTACTCACCTTCAGTTGATCTGCCGTTTGTGCCGAAAGGAGCTCCCTGCACATAGACTGGTTACCAGCCTCGACAGCAAGCAGGAGTGGTATTTTGCCTTTCTGTAAAAAATTGATCCTTACTATATCTTGCCAACATGGCTTATTTTTGCTTCTGCTTGCTGCCGCAGCTCTTCTTCTTTTATTCAGTGTCAAAAAATTGGTGGCCAGCTTCTGAACTTCAACCCGGTTACTAGGAATGGCCACGGTCCCTCCGCGTCGCGGCTGAACCGGACTCTTGCCAACCGTAGAATTTCGTTTGCCAGCAGGCCCGCCCACGCTGCGTCTCGGCGGTCCAAGGTTACTGTTCTTCCGAAGTGACACCGACCCCTGACCACTCGGCCCTGGCACTGGCCCCGGAACAAGTTGAGGTGGACCACTTTTGGTGCCTTCCGGTTCGGCTGCTTCATTTACCTCAATATTTTGCGCCAGAATGGCCGCCTGGAAGTCCACGCCGAGCGCCGACGTCGGCGTTCTGGAACCAGCCTCCGAGATCGAACCCTCGGGCGATCCATTATTTCCGGTGGCCGCCGCCGACAGCACTGCCGCTTTGGCCGGATTAAACTTCGCATACTTTGATTGTACATTCTGGAATCGCTTCACGACGTTAGACATGGTCTAACCATACCAACTGTCATTCTGAAACTACTGATGGGCGCAATTTCGCTTCGGCTCATTTCAGCGAAAAACGCGGGCTCGCGATTCCGGAATCGGTCGGTATTTATGCATACACACAGCGATACCAACGGAGTACCCTCCCCCCTTGGAACCCCCTGCTGACCCACCGTCAAACCAATCGGCATAACAACACCAAAATATCAAGAATGAAGCTCGCCCCGGTTGAAACCCTGAATCGGAATTCATAACCTCACTACCAAACAAACAGACACTCGCGCGGGACTGTCCTCGGTGAGGTGGTGCCCCCTCCAGGGGTGGCCTCCCGACCGTCGTCGTAGCCAAAGTCACGGACCACCGTTCCGATGATAGGTTCGGGAATCATTTATTTTTGCCAACTTTTTTTTCTAAGCTTCGCTGTATTTGGTGGAAGAAACAAAATATTGAAATTTTTGCAAATAAACGGATATCTATATCGTAGGACGACGCCGGATTGGGCGCAGTGGCGTAGGTTCGATTGAAGGATTTTTTTATTTATATTTTTATAATTTTCGATTTAATTTATGCAACATAACGTCATGATTCGAATTCCCGGACGCTTCGAAACCCGGACACTTTATCTTGTTTTATCAATTATTTGGATATAAGTTCGCATTATGAATGTCAAAACTGTGTTATTTGATGAATTCTAACATCAACTTTCATTTAAAGATTGTTTGGACGCTGTAGTTAATGCCAAAACAATTGAATAAAATAAAATTATTAGTTAACCAAAAATGTGAAACATTTCAACGGAAATATTTCATAGGCGTACGAAGCACCGGGAAGGCAAAGCAGAAATATATGTTTTTGATTTTCTTAAATTCTAGCCATTTTTGTATAAACTATCGATTATTTTGATGTTAACAGTTTATTTGTGACCTAAAGAATGCCATTCACAAACATTTCAGTCCAAATTTGTGCAATTCATAAGCAAAAACGAGTGTCCGGAATTCGAAGCAGAAGTGTCCGGATTTCGAATCAGCTTTTAACAGTGTCCGGGATTCGAAGCACAATAAGTCATTTTAATTTTCAAATTCTGATGAAAAATTGTTAGAAAAGTCATATTTTGCATGCATTCTCTTAAAACTGACTATTTATACTAAATCCTGATGATATTTCTACATTTCCAACTTATTACATAATTTTTTGCCAGCTATAACAAAAATAATATGGTACTAAGTGTCCGGATTTCGAATCATGACGTTAGTAAAAAATACACAAAAAATGTACAATAAATATTGGTGAAAAATTAATTATCTAAAGAACTGAATATATTCAACGTGTATAACTATTTCAACTGTCTAACATTACAAAAGAAATATTCTGGGTTGGCCAAAATAATTATTAGTTGAAGTCAAAACTCGATGAACACCTGAACTACTTAGCTAGCGAAAAAGTCGGAAATGTGAAACATTTTTTTTCAATTTTGGATTCATTTCAGCTTTTGAAAATAAAAGATCGGTAAACTTAATTATCAATAGATTTCAAAAATGAATAAATTACCATTTTTCAGATCTTCAAAGTGATACAAAATGCAATGCAATCTTTGATGAGTTCTTATTTTAAATAAAATTATAAATTTCTATATCACCAGTGTTTTATTGGAATTTACCAGTTCTGCTCCGGGATGTTACATTTGCAATTCAGAATTCATAAGTGGTGGTGCATATTTCTCTCTTAACAAAAATAAATGTTGGAAAAATCCCTTGGTTCTAGCAAAAATATCGTGCTATTACCAATATTTATGCTTTGTTTAAAGATTGAAACATGCTTTGAAAAAATCTCAACTTGTCATATTTTTATTTTATTATAGAATGTCCAAAATCCAGAGGGAAATCAAAAGAATTGATGAGCCCTCATATTTTTGATTAAAACCTGGCATACGGTGAAAATCTTTGTAATCAAGAATATCGGAAAGGAAAGTTTTAAAATAGGATACCCAACCATTTAAACTTGCAAAATTGGTTATTTAATATTGGTTTTTAATATTTTTGTTGATAATAATAAAAATTAAACAAATTCAACAAATAGCAATTTCTTAATGTGGGTTCCAAGAAATAAAAATTTAGAAAAACAGAATGATGAATGAATGAAATATAGATTTTGATTTTTCTAAAAAAAAGTCATCCCACAAACTCGGAAAACTTTTGTGGTAATTTGTCAAAAGGATGCAAAATGCAACTTTTCTGTCGTCACTGCTATTTTAAGGACCTTCATTTGGACATTCTCTTGCTATTTCACTAGTAAAAATAGTATCTTTTGAACAAAAACATAATTTCAAGACTATTTTATCCAGAGCAGCAAAACACTGCCTAAAAATTGCCTGTTCCATAATTGTGGGATGTCATTGTGCCTCCCACAATATTTACTCCTGACCAATTATCTGAGATTTCGGTCATTCGATTTTATTTTGTATTTTTTAATCCAGCTGAAACTTTTTTGGTGCCTTCGGTATGCCCAAAGAAGCCATTTTGCATCATTAGTTCGTTCATATAATTTTCCATACAAATTTGACAGCTGTCCATACAAAAATGATATGTGAAAATTTAAAAATCTGTATCATTTGAAGGAATATTTTTATCGATTTGGTGTCTTCGGCAAAGTTGAAGGTATGGACTGCACTGAAAAAAAATTATGCACCGTAAAAAAATTGTTATTTTTAATTTCACTTTTTGTCACTAAAAATTGATTTGCAAAAAAAAACTATTTTTAATTTTTTTTAATTTTTCGATATGTTTTAGAGGACATCAAATGCCAACTTTTCGGAAATTTCCAGCATGGGCAAAAAATCTTTGAGCGAGTTATGAATTTTTGAATCAATACAGATTTTTTCAAAAATCGAAATATTGGTCGCAAACAATATTCAACTTCATTTTTCGATGTAAAATCAAATTTGCAATCAAAAAGTACTTTAGTGAATTTTTGATAATGTGCACCGTTTTCAAGTTAAAGCCATTTTTAGGTAACTTTTTTGAAAATAGTCGCAGTTTTGAATTTTTTTAAAAAAGTGCCAATGTTTGCCCACATTTGATTTTTTTTTTGAAAAGCTGTGAAAATTCTCAATATTTTGCATTATTGAACTTTGTTGATACGACCCTTAGTTGCTGCGATATTGCCATGTAAAGGTTTAAAAATAGAAAAATTGATGTTTTCCAAGTCTCACCCTAACAACCCACCATTTTCTAATGTCGACTAATGGTCCGATTTACAATGTTAAAATATGAAACACTCGTGAAATTTTCCGATCTTTTCGAAAACAATATTTAAAAAAAATGTAAATCAAGACTAACATTTCAAAAGGGCGTAATATTGAATGTTTGGCCCGTTTTAAATGTTAGTCTTGATTTTAAATTTTTGAAAATATTTTTTTCGAAAAGATCGGAAAATTTCACGTTGGGTTGTTTAAGTGAGACTTTGAAAACATAAATTTTCCTGTTTTTTTTTACCTTTGCATGGCAATATCTCAGCAACTAAGGGTCGTATCAACAAAGTTCAATAAAGCAAAATATAGAGAATTTTCTCACACAAAAAACACCAGTTGAAAAAAAATTGCGACCAATATTTCGATTTTTTGAAAAAATCTGTATTGATTCAAAAAGTTATAACTCGGTCAAAGATTTTTTGCCCATTCTGGAAATTTCTGAAAAGTTGGCATTTGATGCCCTCTAAAACATATCGAAAAATAAAAAAAATTAAAAATAGTTTTTTTTTGCAAATCAATTTTTAGTGACAAAAAGTGAAATCAAAAATCACCAATTTTTTTTACTGTGTATCATTTTTTTCAGTGTATTCCATATCCATACCTACAACTTTGCCGAAGACACCAAATCGATCAAAAAATTCCTTCAAAAGATTAAGATTTTCGAATTTTCACATATCATTTTTATATGGACAGCTGCCAAGTTTGTATGAAAATATTTATGATCGAACTAATGATGCAAAATGGCTTCTTTGGGCATACCAAAGGCACCCAAAAAGTTTCAGCCGGATTAAAAAAAACAAAAATTAAAATTAAAGAAAAAAGACTGATTCCGTAGAGAACTGCTCTCCTGGAGAGATCCACAGATTGTTTACATCTGTAAGAAAAAAGTCTTCCGAATTTGAGGATTTCAAGGGTCAATGTTTTTCTATAAAAACGTGATATAAAACGTAAAAATGTACAGCCGGTCTATACATCAATTGAAAGATCGCAAGAAAAGCTTTCGCATGAATGAAAAAGCAAATCGATTTTCTATGATTTGTTGAACATTGGCAGATCTATAAACTGTTCCGAATACGAGGGATGACTGCAGAACTTTTTTTTTTGAGATTTCTTATTATGTATTTACTTGTTTGTATATACTTTTTCCATGCATTCCCTTTTTCAGTTTTTCAAAAAAAAGGAAACCATGCAATTTCGTGGGCTGATCATGATAAATGAACAAATGGAATTAAGAATTTTACAAAATACTCTCGAAAAGACGAGAAAATTTCCAATAATTTTTATATTTTGACAAATTTGTTCAGACTGCTGTTTGCTTAAATAACGCCTCTTTAAGTCTAATTTTTTTTCCCAGTGTCACTTCGAATAGCTCTTAAAGTATTGGTCATATTTTCAAAAAAAATGAGCAATTTCCTATTCAATTCTATCAAGGTATTTCAAAATTTTAATCAAAGCTTCTATTTGAAAATAACAAATTACAGCTTAAGGCTTTTTAAATGTGAGACGAGAAAAAATACTATGAAAAGTGTATTTCCGAAAACGTAACGAATTTCTAAAGAAGGTGTTTAAAATTTCATGTTTTAAGTTATATGTACAGTCCAGACTCGATTATCCAAAGGCCTCGGGAAAATTTAACTTTGGATAATCACAACTTCGGATAATCTCTTTATTTTGATTGTTTAGTTTAAGTATTACAGTCTCAACTCATTTATCCAAAGTTTCGATTATCCGAAGTTTTTTTTTCGTATTTTTAACTATTTTCTAATTAAAACATCAAATTTGAGTTCTGCGATCCCATTTTAGTAAAATTTGAATGGTTGCAAAATTAAAATAGGAGTTTATGCAACATGTTACAAAAAGATATCCAACGAGGTTCACCGAGTTGGATAAATACGACGAGTGATGAAAAAATCAAGTTTTGCAAACCCATTCATACAACTTTTTTTTTTGCAATTCCGAAAAACACCCTTTGAACAGAATTGTCCATGCATTGAGTCAATGAATCGTTTGAAAAATATTTAAAAAAATATTGAAAAGTATAACTTTTACTAACAAGTGCTGAAAAGTAGAACTTTTCAGAATTTGTTTTGAAAAGGGTTACTATTCGATTCTGCTATTTTTGGTACAGAAAAGTAGGCTGTTTCGTCGTGACAGTTAAAGTAAGTAGTTTCACTACGGAATTGCAAAAAAAAAAATGCATTTTTTTCCACTAACTGAGACAACTAACAAAAAATTTTTTTCGTGATTTGATTTACCGAAGTTTCGATTATTTTCCAAGGCCCTCGGATAATCGAGTCTGGACTGTACACCTAGGCTACTACAAATTAATTTTAAATCCAAGATAGCGACCAAAAAGACGGTGATAAAATTTTGAAAAAATGCATTTGTTAATTTTTAGGGCAATCAACCATTTAAATTTGACTAAAATAGGGTCGCAGAATTCAAATTTGATGATAAAAGTATGAAAATACGAAAAACAATATTTTTTGTTCATGATTCGATAATCCGAAACTTTGGATAGTCGAGTCTTGACTGTATAATAATTCCTTGAGATCATTTTTTTTATTGCGAGTGTGAAAATGTAATCGAAGTTGGATCTGAAAATCTTATATTTTACATGAAGAATGAACTTTAAATAAAATAGATGTATCGGAAAAGTTTCATAAATTTGAAGCAAATTTATGTATACACGAAGGATTACCAAGTTTAGTGAATTTAGTCAAAAAGCTCGGAAATTTTAATGCTGCTTGTTGGTATAAGTCAATTCTTGTCCATGTTTGCGATTCTGTATGGTATCTCACAGTGAGTATTTCTCTACAAATAAACACCCAATCAACTGCGATACACTTTCAACACCCGCTGGCCACCAGTTAGCAGTGCAATCAATCGAACCACACGCGATCAAATGCTTCGAAACCTTGTGCCCCAAAAAATCAGCCCTACCCTCTAGCATAAAACCTGATCACGTTGAAAAAGATAAACACCACAAGCATAAAGCATAAAACACATTTCTGTATCGAAAAATAGAACTCCACCCTCCCCTCCCAGACTGGGTGGCAGACGCATTAAAAGAAAAAGACTAGCACCGTGTGACATGCGTGACAGTCGGGAATCTTTTTCCGGCACTTTTCACCTAGTTTTCAACTGCCTTTCTTTTGGTTTCGCACGCTCAAACTTTTCCACGTTACCTCATCACGCCTCAACAAGTCAGCTTGGCGAAAGTTGAAGAACGATTTTTGCCTTGGACGATACCTCATATCTTGGCGGAGGAAGTCAACTTGGAACTGACCAGTTGGGGACATTTCTGAGGGTGGTCAAGCCCAAAAGGTTCAATCAAGATTTGGGCTGGTCAGGAAGTTGAGCAATGCTAATTAAGGTGCAAGTTGCACTGTTGTGGCAAAATGAGTCATTTTTTGCCTATTTGAAATGAACTTTAATCACGCAGTGCTGCTAAAAGTTGACCAAAGTTGGAGGGTAATAACGAACCAAGCCCATTTGGCCTATTATGAGAAAGTTCGAAACTCAACCAAGGTGAACAAAACGTGTCAAAAGTAACATATGGCCGTTACTCTTCACGATGGATTCCGTTATTGATCCAACTGAGCCTGGTTTTTCTGGCACTGGTGTGAGAGCTCAACATGCAAGTTGATTTGCCTAGTGTGAAGCTACGTTTACACGTGCAGTAAGTAGCAATATGATTGCTCCCAAATTCAAACAAATTGATATTTTATGAGAAACAACTGAAGATTTCTCCAAAAGCAACCATTTAATGGGCGTAAAGTTCGCGCCAAAACCTGACACGGCCAAATCTAGTTTTCTTGGAGAAAAAAAACTTCCAGAACCAACTTTTTGGCGCGCGTAAAAAGTTCCAGGTTCACGGAAGACCCGACTCAACGAGGGTGGAAAATTTCAGAAAAGTCTTGCGTAGGGTAAAGGAAGCACAACTGTCACTACCAAACATTCTTTTTAAATGTTGTTTAAAATTAATCATGAAATGTTTTCAATTTCAGATCTCATACAACAAATTTCATAGAAAAGTAATGAATATTTTTTTAGTTTATACAACTTTACTCTATACTTATTCCCGATTGAAGCAAAATAATCATAAAAAAGTGCGCGAAATACCGTACCGACACCGGATATCGATCCGTTGTTGACCCGAACTTTACCGAACCGATTGTTCATGAATGTGTTGTCCGTGTAGGCGTATTGGTGCAATCGAATCCATTGGCGGATATGAATTTGGAAAATGGAGGAGAAATCCCTGTAAAAGTCGTATCAATGAACTGCGCACACTTGTAAAGTTGTCAACGATTACTTTTACTTAAGAGACTTCAACGAAAGGTAAGAGTGGAAGTTTTTAATATTCTTAAAAACATCAAACTTTTTTTTTAATGACATTTCCAGAATTTTGTATGAAAGTTAAAACTTTGAATTTTAAAATATCTCATTATTGGTCAGGAGGTTTCTTGGTCCAAATGAACTGATATATTTTTTTTTATTTGGACTCCCAGCCATGATAGAATTGTTCCAAAAATTTCAATGTTCGAAAAAATGTCAAAATCTTATTGTTTTAAAAATCCATCCATAACTTCTTATCGTTTAAACCGATTTTAGCTCTCCTGTGCATTTAATGACTAGCCTAATCTAGTAAAATACCGTTTTGGCCGTGTTTGGACCAGAGAGTCTTATTAAATTTATATTGTGTTGGTGTCAAAACATCAGTTATAAAAAGATTTAATTTTGGTTCAATATAACATATTTTCCAAAGTAATTTTACCACTAATGACGCAAATAATTTTTTTTTGTTGGTGTTTACCTCTAATAATTATTCGGTGAACACAAATCAGTAAAAAAAAAAGTTAAAAAAAAACAATCGATTTTCGAAAACCACGCAATCCCCTTTTGGATACTTTTACACTATGTTGCCCCTGAATGTAGGTCGCGTGAACAGTACCACCTGTCAATTGTTTATCACCCATCGAACCACTCCCCACCCACCCTCTACTCATTCAAACATTGTCAAAATTCCACCAGAAAAATAAGCATTACAAATACCACCAGGAACAAACTGTTACCAATGGAAACCTTTGTAACGCGATTCAAACAATGTGTACTACACTCCGAAAAATACTTCCGTAAATTGCGCATGTCTTACTTCCGATCGTTGATTCACACTGAATAAAAGAAGGAGTAGAAGCAGTAGGGCAGCACCTGATTGAGGCATTCACGTTAACGAGAGATTAGCTGTGATTAGCTGAAAGATAATTGTCAGCCCCGCAGTACTAGTACTTACACCGTCAGTCTTTGCTCGAATATCCTTACCGGCCGCCGTCAACAGAGCCCGTAAAATGGCGGTTGCAGTGCCGGTTTGTCTACTAGCTACCAAGTGAACAGCCGTTTGTTGCCGTGACTAATTGGGTAGAGGAAAAAAAGAGGGTAGAACAAAGTACACAGATTAATCAACGATTAACGCTAATTGGACGCGGAAAGCAAGTTGTTTCCCTAAGAAAAAAAAGCGAGGCTCAGCTTGACTACAGTGACTTCATAATCGCACGGAAACCCTCCGAATCCTGCCTGTAACTTACCCCCGGCGGGCCAAGGAGCCCCTCCGGTAGCAGTTCGCCCACGTACTGCTCATCCTCGCAGACCAACCGTTGGAAGATCTTGAAGAACGCTTCCTCCTTGGCCACCTGCAGCTGTTGCTCTTCCTCGACGGCATTGAGAATCGCTTTCTGTAAGGGGGAGGAATGGTTACGTTGTGGAAGACGGCCGCAGCTAAAGAGGAGCTTTGCTGGCCGCATCGATCGTGTTGTGGGGATTTTTAAGAGACATAAATTTTACTGTTTCTGGAATAATTGAAGCAACATTTTTTTGTTGGTTTGGTAAAAATAAAAATTGAAGAGTAAAATTTTTTATTATAAAATAAATAGGAAAACTTTTACTTAGCATGGTTTTCAAAAATAGAAACTTTATTTATATCTTCAATCGAGATTTTAAGTGAATTTACTGAATTAACCGTCGAAAATCATAGAAAAAATAAAGTAATGACAACTATTTATGCATCAATAGTTCCGTTTTAAACAAATAAACGTTCAAAACAAGATTTTTTTTAATAGGTTTATACTAGAAATTGCAAAATATGTCCTATCAACATAATCAGACCATATGACTTGCTTGGTCAAATGTGTTGTTTTTTTAAGATTCTGAATTGGATACGAAATTTAAGGTTGATCAAGTGGTTGAAGTTCGCAAACATAATATTCAATTTTAATCACGTTAAGAATATTTGTCTATTTTCTTTTTAATTTTCAACGATTTTTAAGCATTGAGAACATTTTAATCAAGTTTTTTTTATTTAAGTTTCTTTTGTATTTTCTTGATTGTATAGCATATTACGAAATTGATTATTAAAAAAATAGCAATTTTTCCAATCATTTACTCAATACATAGGGATAATTCTCTGTACCTGTCTATAATCTAAACAGTAAACACAAAAACATGCCTCATTGCACCAATAATACATTTTCTAACTATTCATTGTTTTTTTTTTTTTTTTTTTTGACAACTCAACTTTTTTCTCTTAGCTCTGGCCGAGTTCGAAAAAAAAATCCGTTTTCTCAATGTCTAATGAATTTAAAAAAATATATGCATTCCAACTACGTACAGCTTTTGAAAGTTGCATTGAAAGATTGATAATAAAAAAATCCCACCCACCTCCCAGCGACCCTTCAAAATGGCCCGAAAAATCATGGGCAAAAAAATCCTTAAACTTCGAAATTTCAATGGAAATTTAAGTGCAATCAGCTGAATTCATAATGCATTCCCCTGCGTTTAAATCATTTTGAGCATGTTTGGGTTGTAAATCATCATTGTAAACATCTTTTGAATTTTTGAAAATTTTAGATGTGAGCAACTCTCTAAGAAATCGGCCGATTTCAACCATTTTTATTTTTTTTTATTTGACCTCAACTTAAAATATTTTTTTCAAAAGGATCGAAAAATTTCACGATTGAAAATCGGACCATAAGTTGCTGAGATATCGTCATTAGAAAATGGTGGGTTGTTTTGGTGAGATTTAGAAAACTTCAATTTTCGTGTTTCTTTTTCTTAAAGCGGCTCTATTTCAGCAACCCGAGGTCTAATCTTCAATATCTCTTAGACAATTTTATAGCAAATTTTCTGAACTTTAAAAAAAATATTTTTAGAAATGGTTACTCATGGTTACTATTTTTAAAAATCAAAAAAACTGCTAATATTTCGCTAAAATCGAACATTCGGTGGCTATATCTTGAAAACAGAGCCCTTTATCAAAAAATCTGTAAAGTACTTTTTGATTGAAAATTCAATTTTGCATTAAAAATAATGTCAAATTTGTTTTTGCATAAAACTTCGATTTTTTTCCAAAAATCACTATTTTTTTACCAATTCATAACTCGGCGGCCATGTTTTTCTATGGCTCAAAAGTTGCGGATTTTTGTCCCCTAAAACATATCCAAAAATCTCGTAATTCAAAAAATATGTATTTTGGGAAATCGAGTTTTAGTGAAAAAAAAGTTGATAAAAAAATCTGCAATTTTTTTTCGTGTACCTATTTCTTTTTTTTCAAAAGTCTTCAACAATACCTACAACTTTGCCGAAGACACCAAATTGATCAGAAAATTCACTCAAAAGTTACAGTTGTTTGAATATTTACATACAATTTTTGTATGGACAGCAGCCAAAATTGTATGGAAACTTATATGGGTGTACCAATGACGCAAAATAGCTTATTTGGTCATAGGAAAGGCCCCCACAAAGTTTGAGCCAAATAAAAAAATACAAATAAAATCCATATCCGGTTTTGGTAGAGAATTACTCATGTGTAGAATCGCAAAAAGTTTTTTTTTTTGCATTTTTTTTTTGTTTTCGTAAAATTATACTTTTTTTTGAAAAATAATGATTGCAAAACAACTGAACTAGTGTAAAATGCATTTTAAAACTCTGTTCTCATTGAAATTTTGAGATTATGGCATGGTATTTACATTTTTATGTTTTTGTATTTTTTGTATTGATGAGGACTGTGCAGAACAAATAAGTTTACGAAAAACCTGCCGATTTTGTAATGTTTTATTTTCGAGATATTTTGACATGTTTTAGGGGACCAAACCTGCAACTTTTTGGAGTCATAGAGAAGTATGGTCAAAAATTTCACCACCAAGTTACGATTTTTTGAAAAATAGTGATTGTTGGAAAAAATTAAAATCATACGTAATATTTGTTTAGCCTTATTTATTATGTTAATTTAAAGTTGTTGTCGAAAAGAACTTTACAGATTTTTTTAAGGGCCCCGTTTTCAAAATAAAGCCACCAAAACTTGGATTTCAGATAAATATTTGCAATTGTTCGATCATTAAAAATAGTGACCATGTGTGACCATTTCTGAAAATATATTTATTGGAAAGTTCAGAAAATTTAAAATGAAATTGTCTAAGAAACATTGATTATTGGACCTCTGGTTGCTGAGATACAGCAGCTTAAAGAAAAATTAACAGGAAAAATGAAGTTTTTCAAGTTACCCAAACAACGCTCCATTTTCTAATGGCCTATCTACAATCACTTAGCTTAGAATAGTTAAGTAAAGTAAAACTTAGAAAATGTACACAACTTACGGCCGTCATCCACAATCAACTTAGAAAATTTGCTGGGCTGATATACGTTGCTATGCAGTTGTTTGTTTACCTTTGGTATGGAAACGTCAACTTACCGTAGATTTTGAAATTTTCCAAACCATACGTCAAGTTTCTAATTTTATTCTTTTTCATTGTAGAAGATCAGATTCATTTCCATTGATTCAAACTCCTAAGCTAAGTGAAATTTTCTAAGTTAAGTGATTGCAGATAGGCCATAATGTCAATGTCTCAGCAACTAATTGTTCGATTTTCAACGTTGAAAATGGAAAACTCGTAAGATTTTCCAATCGTTTCAAACACAATATTTCACTGAAATCAAACATTCGGTGGATTTTTCTTGAAAATTAGGCACTTTATCAAAAGATATGTTGTGTACTTTTCGATTGCATATTTCAATTTAAATAAAAAAAGAACAAACCATTCGCATTCGACGTGGTTCCCAAACGGTGCTATTGAATTGTTTGAAGTTTCGATAAGTAGTTCAAAAGTTATGTATAAAAAATTGTTTCCGCATATTTTCGGAAATTGAATAAATGGCAGGAAATCACACTAAATATCATCATATTATATATCGTTGGTTAGGTCATCAGAAGACCATTCCAACGAGCCCAAAACATTGAAGATCTGGCAACCCTGCCGCGAGTTATGTTCATTTAAGTGATCTTTATGTACTTTTTTGTAGCCGGATCTCACTTAAATGTATGTAAACTAAGTCTAGATCCGATTTCCGACCCATCGTTGATTATGTTATCAAAATACCTTTCCAACGAGTACATAACATTGAAAATCTGGCAGCCCTGCCTTGAGTTATGACCACTTAAGTGATATTTATGAACTTTTTTGTAGCTGGATCTCACTTAAATGTATGTAAACAATGTCCAGGTCCATTATCCAACCCTTGTTGGTTTAAGTATAAAAATATCTTTCCAACGAGTCCAAAAAATTGGGAATCTGGCAACCCTGTCTCAAGTTATGACCGCTTAAGCGATATTTATGTACTATTTTTTAGTCGGATCTCACTTAAATGTATGTAAACAATGCCCTGATCGATTATCCGACCCATCGTTCCGGATCTTAGAAAAAAATATGAAATTTGTATCTGAAATTTGTATCTATGCGGGTTTTGTCCCTTAAAACATTAAAAAAATCCAATAAAAAAAATTATGAATTTTGGAAAATTGAGTTTCTGTGAAAAAAAAATATGAAAAATTGGCAAGATTTTTTTCCGTGTGTCTTTTTTTCTAAATAGTTTTCATCAATATCTAATACTTTGCCGAAGACACCAAATTGATTAAAAAAATCCTTCAAAAGTTACAGGTTTTCAAATATTTTCGTATGTATTTTTTTTGTATAGACAGCTCCCAAAATTGTATTGAGACTTGTTTGAGCTCATAGGAAAGGCCCCACAAAGTTTGAGCCAAATCAAAAAATAAAAATGGTTGAAATTGGTCGACTTCGTAGAGAATTGCTCTGAACGGTTACAGCGTAATATTTATTAAACTTGTTTCCACAAATATTTACACCATACATCACTCGCAGTATCGAATCCTTCATCTTCATTTTGGCCCTGAACTTATCCATGCTGAATGTCTCAAACTTCTCTCCTTGTGATCAAGTAGCAGTCACTTTCCAGCTGTACACAATGTTGTAAACAGAACACTTTATCTCACTGCACTAGCCCATGTACCACCACACGGCTGTGTAGTTCAACTATTCCTGCTTTGGTGCTTCTAGTGAATGCAATTCGTGTAGTCAGCCGGAACCTTCCGAAAAAAAATACCGGAATGCAGAACACTAATATGACCCTTTTGCCTCGATTGGCTGTTCAATTTTTTTTTGCTGCCATCGAGTGGCCAACGTTGAAAAGTTTGGGGGTTGAGCTAAATGTTAGATTACGAATTTAGATCACTGTCAAAGTAGGCAAAACTATGAAGTATGGTCTAGATTTGATTTAGCGTGGGAGTCGGATAGCATTATGTGCTTTCACTAGGGTGCAGTTACAGAACCACCCTAACTGTTACGAAAAGCTGAGGAAAATAAATTCAAAAATTGATATATTTGCAGCATACTCGAACCAGTAATCGATTACATGGAATTGAAAGTCATGCTGAGGCAGCTGAGCCGAATTCATTGCAGTTAGTAACTCTTTGAATGCACTTACTGGATTTTTGGGTAACTTAGTTGATGGTCAATAAAAAGTTTGTTTGAACTTGACTGAATTATGCACCAATTTCAGCACTCGTTTTTAAAAGGTTCATTCCACTAAAAAGTACTCACACGCCAAACAATGTTCACACTAATATGTGTAAGATACGCTCATTAACACGACCCGCCAGCAACTGAAAGCTCCAGTTTTCCTTTCCAAAGCTTACCCAGGTCTCGGCTTGGTTCAAATCGAACAGCTTGGAAAACAGCTCCATTTCGGACCAAACCCGGATCGACAAACACACGAAATTACCGTTCCGTAAACTGGCGTAATTCGTCTGCCCCCCGGGCTTCATTCATGGCGAAAGTTTGCGCCAAATCCACGAGAAAACAGGATTCTCACCCATCGTGGAAATTACACCCCCAGGTTTGAGTTGATTGAACAAAGGAAAAAGTTTTCCCCCCTCAGCACAAAACAAATCAAATTGAAGTGCCACGTTTACTGAGCAGTTCTCTAGGATTTCGGTCATTCGATTTTTTTTGTATTTTTTAATCCGACTGAAACTTTTTTGGTGCCTTCGGTATGCCCAAAGAAGCCATTTTGCATCATTAGTTTGTCCATATAATTTTCCATACAAATTCGGCAGCTGTCCATACAAAAATGATGTATGAAAATTCAAAAATCTGTATCTTTTGAAGGAATTTTTTGATCGATTTGGTGTCTTCGGCAAAGTTGTAGGTATGGATACGGACTACACTGGAAAAAAATAATACACGGTAAAAAAAATTTGGTGATTTTTTTATTTAACTTTTTATCACTAAAACTTGATTTACAAAAAAACACTATTTTTATTTTTTTTTATTTTTTGATATGTTTTAGAAGGCATAAAATGCCAACTTTTCAGAAATTTCCAGGTTGTGCAAAAAATCACTGACCGAGTTATGAATTTTTTAATCAATACTGATTTTTTCAAAAAATCGAAATTTTGGTCGTAAAAATTTTTCAACTTCATTTTTCGATGTAAAATCAAATTTGCAATCAAAAAGTACTTTACTGAAATTTTGATAAAGTGCACCGTTTTCAAGTTATAGCCATATTTAAGTGACTTTTTTGAAAATAGTCGCAGTTTTTCATTTTTTTAAATTAGTGCACATGTTTGCCCAGTTTTGAAAAAAATATTTTTGAAAAGCTGAGAAAATTCTCTATATTTTGCTTATTCGGACTATGTTGATACGACCTTTAGTTGCTGAGATATTGCAATGCAAAGGTTTAAAAACAGGAAAATTGATGTTTTCTAAGTTTCACCCAAACAACCCACCATTTTCTATCGTCAATATCTCAGCAACTAATGGTCCGATTTTCAATGTTAATATATGAAACATTTGTGAAATTTTCCGATCTCTTCGAAAAAAATATTTTTGGAATTTTCAAATCAAGACTAACATTTCACAAAGGCCAAACATTCAATATTACGCCCTTTTAAAATGTTTGTCTTGATTTGAAAATTCCAAAAATATTTTTTTCGAAAAGATCGGAAAATTTCACAATTGTTTAATATATTATCATTGAAAATCGGACCATTAGTTGCTGAGATATTGACGATAGAAAATGGTGGGTTGTTTGGGTGAAACTTAGAAAACATCAATTTTCCTGTTTTTAAACCTTTGCATTGCAATATCTCAGCAACTAAAGGTCGTATCAACATAGTCCGAATAAGCAAAATATAGAGAATTTTCTCAGCTTTTCAAAAATATTTTTTTCAAAACTGGGCAAACATGTGCACTAATTTAAAAAAATGAAAAACTGCGACTATTTTCAAAAAAGTCACTTAAATATGGCTATAACTTGAAAACGGTGCACTTTATCAAAATTTCAGTAAAGTACTTTTTGATTGCAAATTTGATTTTACATCGAAAAATGAAGTTGAAAAATTTTTACGACCAAAATTTCGATTTTTTGAAAAAATCAGTATTGATTAAAAAATTCATAACTCGGTCAGTGATTTTTTGCACAACCTGGAAATTTCTGAAAAGTTGGCATTTTATGTCTTCTAAAACATATCAAAAAATAAAAAAAAATAAAAATAGTGTTTTTTTGTAAATCAAGTTTTAGTGATAAAAAGTTAAATAAAAAAATCACCAAATTTTTTTTTACCGTGTATTATTTTTTCCAGTGTAGTCCGTATCCATACCTACAACTTTGCCGAAGACACCAAATCGATCAAAAAATTCCTTCAAAAGATACAGATTTTTGAATTTTCATACATCATTTTTGTATGGACAGCTGCCGAATTTGTATGGAAAATTATATGGACAAACTAATGATGCAAAATGGCTTCTTTGGGCATACCGAAGGCACCAAAAAAGTTTCAGCCGGATTAAAAAATACAAAAATTAAAATTGAAGAAAAAAGACCGATTTCGTAGAGAATTGCTCTACTACGTTCTGGACGGGGATATTCGCCTTGGCAAACAGGAAGTCTAGTAGATTCCTTCTGCCTGAGTATGGGGAAGGCGCGCGCAAAATCCATCATGCACGAATCAATTTCAGGCCACTTTCACTTGGTGCAAGGTAAGGTACTGTATGTTGGGCCCAAACAAATATGCGGAATTTGCATAAAAATAAACTCAACATGGCAAAGCAAACCTTTCGACTATTTTGTTTGTTGTTTCAAATGGAAAAATAACTATGGGAACTGTGATTTCCTGCAAATGGGAAAAGTTCTCACCCATGTGCAAACTACATTCGATTCCATTCCATTCCGTCCATATCCATTCCATAGTGAAATTATGGATTGATCTGGAACAAAGCAGCATGTTCAAGTTGAAATTTGGAACGCATTTCTGTAACATGCGTTGCTTTTGAGTGACACTTGATCTGAATGTTTTAAAAGGTTTTAAAACCAAAGCTCACAGACTTTTAAAATTTGGAAATCCCGAATATTAGGCTGATTTTTGTTTGTAATAAAATTTCGTAACGTGGGGGCAGGGTTCGAAAAATCATTTTTTTTTTAAATTACGTAATAAAAGAACACTCCTAATAAAACAAAACAAAATAGGTGTACCGAGATCGAATCCCAAGATGAGCCTAATTGGTTGTGCCAGGTCCACTTGGCTTTAAAGTTCAAATGAGATTTAACCCGTAAAATCAGTGAGTTTTGTTTTTTTTCTGTTTTGAGTTGAGCCACTTAACGGTTTTTTAATTTTGCATAGCTCAGGCATGGAAAACTATGAATTAACCATTTTTTCTCATTTCAACCGATTTTAGTTGTCTTGGACGCAAAAGACTAGACTAACATTTGAAAAGGCCGTAAGAAAAAATAAAATGCTGTTTTGAAGGTCTCGGTACTAAAGAGCCTTTGTCTGAAATTACAGTAGATGTTCGGTAACTGGGCTGAGAACGTAGCCCAGTCACCGAATGTTGCTCGTTAACTGGGCTGAACATAAAATAACGAGGGGACCACCGATGCATAATATTTCCCAGATGAATTATAAAAAAAATTATCAAATTTATTTACAATGCTTATGTTTCATTTTTCTTTAATAGTGACTTGAAATTATATAAATTTTAGGAAAAAGTTTTTTTAATTCATTAAATACGATTTTTGTATCCATTAACCCCTCGGTCATTTTGGTTTGTTTTGGTTTTTTGACGTTTGTCTGCTTTTTAACTGGGCTACGGCCCAGTTATCGAGAGCCCAGTTAAAAAGCAGCCCAGTTAAACAACGCCCAGTTAAAGAACAACTGATGTATCTTTATCGGATTTCTCGGTCAATTTTATGCAATTTAAAAAAAGGTGATTCCAAGATACAATGTTTTGATACCAATCTGAGAACTTGTTTTTTTTTAATCATGCTGTTTTTGTGGAGAATTGCTGAATAATCGTTCTGGTACTTATTGATTTGCATTATTTTATGTGTTTATAGTTTTTTTTTTTTTTGCTTGTTTACCAAATTTAATTGATGACAATAGCAAAAAAATAATTTTTATCGAAAATAAATTTGTACCTACTTGAGTTAAATGATCAAAGGAACTAAATGATATTTGCAACATATACATATAAATAAAATTAGACTGTAAATCATTTTTAATTTATAATTTGGCTATCGATAAGCCCTAGATCAATCAAACAAAGTAGAAAGATCATACCTTGCAATTTAATATTGAAAATTTCAAACACTTTTGAATAATGTCAATTAATCAGAAACATATCTAGTTTGTCAATAAAGATCATTTTTGTATTTATCTCATTTTATTTAATTCCAAGATTGTTGAATAACATCTTTTCATAGTCTACATCTAAACGCAATGATCTTTAAAATTAAAAAAAATCTTTGTAAAAATAACAATGAAGGCTGCAGTTCTTAGTTGTTTTGTTAAACTTACAACATTTGTGGATTTTCTGGAAACATTTCATCGCAAACAACATGTCAGGCGTGTTGGTGAAGATGTGTCATTTCGTTACCAAGTAAAAAGCAAAGCAATCCACTTTAACGACCCCCGGGTCTTTTGTGGGCTCTGTTGCAAGTTTCTGCTCATTTCTAGGCGTCCCTAGGTTATGTGTGGTGTGTCAAAACCTTTTTTACGCAAATGGACCGACGTTTTACTTCCCCATCCGATAGAAGGCCAGGAGGATAAGGTGGGAATCGAACCCGCGACCTACAGAAACTTAGGGATCGGCAGTCGAAGCCGCTAACCACCGCGCCACGAGGCCCTCGATACCAAGATAGTGAAATTGAATCGATAATCTCTAGCAGGAGATATATTTATTGTGAGATACATTCTAACCACCAGAATCTGGGGCAAATCAGTTATGTAGAAACAAGCCTTGTCCGACAAACTTCGTTCTGCCTTTTTTTTAGTTTGTTGACGTTTTTTGCTTATTCAGCCTCCTGTGATCAAAATTTGATTTTACGTAACTTTTTCCATACAATTTGCCGATGCTTCGGAATCAGTTCCAGAGTGGCCAAAGTGTCAATCAGTTAGCGTATAAACCTTCCTTAGGCTTAACCGAACTCAATCTAATCTAATCTAATCTAATCTAATCTAACACAAACGCAGCCAGTCCGATGAAAGCATGCTGGAAAGTCTTGTGATTAGATTACGCCCCAAGCACTTTTCTTGTCATTATTAATAATTGTAGTACATCCGAGAACACCCGAAAATGTATTACAAAAATTAAAGCGGCCAGCCCTACTGCGTTGTGTTTACCGCAGAGAGGATTCTGAGAATGGATCACATTTCACAGAATCTACAGGGGAGGAAGGATGCGTGGACATACCGTACCAAACGCTCCGGTTTGTTATTGCGTTATTGTTGTGAAAGTTGTGTTTGGTGTAATAATATTTAGTACAATGTAATATAATAAAAGAATATAATCAATAACTTTTATTTTAGATAGTAAATTACCTTCGTAACCAGCTGAAAAATAATAAATTATTAAAGGAAATAAAGCAAAGCGTACAGCACAGCGTAGAGATTGAGATTGTAGAGATTGTATGAAATAATGTTTTTTTAATGGGAATTTTGTTAGATTAGATAGAAAGAATTACAAAGAAGAAAAGATTTAACGAAATTTAGAAACGTGAGAAAAATATTGAAATATTTTAGAAACAATTATAAGAAATTCTTTGCAAAGGATACAATCTGGAAGCACGCGTTCAATGTTCCAGGCAGCTCACAACAATCACCCTCGTACTCCTTCCTTAGGCTTAACCGAACTCAACGCAACAAAGAACACCTTGATCCGACGCTCCGTATTGAACTGATTCGCGTTCGAACAAAACCGTCGAAATTTTAGTTAGCTATTAATATTTTTATTTTTAGGAAAGCGACATTATTTTTTCAAGTTTCGCTGGTCAATAAATATATTGATATGAAACTTATTTTTTCTTATTTATATTGGACAAGTTATTGTGGTTGATTTTAAATCCAGAGAACAAAAAAGAACATGAAACGTCAAATTTATATTTATATGCTTTAAAGATATTTAAAACCTGTTGCCCCTGTTCAGAATGTAATCTACATTATCACCAGTGAATGGAAAATGGTTAATTGTATGATTCCAAGCTTTAAAACAATAACATTTTTTTTTTAATGTTATAATGACTTTTTCATAAATATCGCGGAACCCGAGAAAATTCGAAACTTGGGAAAATAGGACTCATTATCAAGTACAATAAAAAATCCAAACATTCAATATTACGCCCTTTTGAAATGTTAGTCTCGATTTAAAAATTTTGGAAATATTGTTTTCAAAAAGATTGGAATTTCACGAATGCTTCATATTTTAACATTGTACATCGGAACATTAGTTGCTGAGATATCGACATTAGAAAGTAGTGGGTTGTTTTTGTGGAACTTAGAAAACATCAATTTTCCTAATATTAAGTCTTTGCATAGTAATATCTTAGCAACTAAGAATCGTATCAACAAAATAAATAAACATAAATAAAAAAATAAATATTATATAAAATTCAAATTACAAGCCATGGTCTCAACATTTGAATGAAAAAAGTGATTTAAAATGCATTTTACACCTGCCCAGTTGTTTTGCAATCATTAGTTTTTAAAATATCCAAGTAGGGTAGGGTAGTCATCAGTGAAACACTTTTGGTTTTCAACTTTCAACGATTTTTCAATTTTTTTCATCAGAATGTTTTAATGAGCTTTTTGTTACATTTTCTTTCTTTTGATGTGTTCTAACATGGACCAAAATATGAGATCGATCCGACATCTACAGCCAGAGTTATTCAACTGTCTCATTGTAGACGCACTTGGCAGGAACAATGAGACAGCTGGGGAACAATGAGACACTGTATGAAAATCAATACTTTTCTTGTAAAACATCATGTTTTTGTATTGTTCCATTACAGGTTACTTGCCTTGAACATTTTAGAGCAATTGTACCAACATAAAAGTTTAATTAACAAAAGTTATACTAAAAAGTATTTAAATTTTGTTAAATCCATATATTTACACCAAATAACTTTGTATTTTTGTTTGAATGAGGTAAAAACTCTAGAAATATGCCAAAAATCACTTTCAATTCATGTTTTGGAAGATTTCCAAAGATTTTGAAAAGTTTAATGAAGAAAAATCGAAGTGCCTCATTGTTACCCATGGGCTGAATTGAGTGGGGAACAATGAGACAAGCCCTGGATTCTGGGTATATTCTTAATTTTGGCCAAAACTAATGAAAGGACATTGTAGCCCAACTCAATCCCTATGGAACGTCGAAAGAAATTTGAAGAAATATTAGTTTTGGTGTAAATGGCAGCCTACGAGCGAAAAAGTATTTTTTGTCCAAAATTTACTTTAACACCCCAGAATCAAACATTTATGAATAACTTTGTAAGGGAGCGTCCATAACCAAAGCCACTATTATTGCAGACGTATATCCAGTAGATACACCTTTCCCCCAAATATGAGCCTGATTGGTTGAAACTACGACTTGTGAGAGCCATTTTATCATTGTCCCCCGTGTCTCATTGATGACTACTCTACCCTATTGAAGAGATTTTTTTTTTCGTCGAAAAAAATCTTTTTGCGGTGCTGTACATTGGAATTTCACAAAAATTAAAAATATTTTTGATCGATCACAGACATGCTAAATATGGTTTTAAAAGCAAGAAATTGCATTTCTAATGGTTTTCAGTTGGCTAGACTTCTATTTCCTTAAAAATTTTGAAGTTTTTGTGAGACATTTTTTTTTGATTTTTCGGACCGATTTTGAAGGAGGAAGGGGCGACATAAACTTTTAAAAATATATGCAACGGCCTAACTCGGTCAAAGATTTTTTGCCCGTTCTGGAAATCTCAGAAAAGTTGATATTTGATATCCATATCAGAAAATAAAAAAAATAAAAATCTTTATTTTTGCAAATCAAGTTTTAGTGAAAAAAGTGAAATTCATAATCACCAAAAAATTACCGTGTATCTTTTTTTCAGTGTAGTCCTTATCGATATCAATAACTTTGCCGAAGACACCAAATCGATCAAAAAATTCCTTCAAAAGATACAGATTTTTGAATTTTCGTAAATCATTTTTGTATGGACAGCTGCCAAATTTGTATGGAAAATTATTTGGACAAACTAAATTTCAAAAACTATTTTGACTTCTTTCAAGAATTCTCCTAGGTGGGGTAAAATTACTGAAACAAATGAATGTTTAAACTAGCTTATTTACTGAATTGAAATCAAAAGTTTTGTTTTCACTAGTTTGATGATATTAATATTCTTTGCTAGTTAGTTAGTTGTCTTCATAAACGAAACTTTCAGCCAATAACACGAACACAAATACACGAATTCAAATGTATGCCTTATAACAATGCATCGCAATTGTATCTAGACATTTGACTGGTGCGTGAACCATCAACAAATCATTGCTTCAGTTTTTTTTCCTATTGTCAATCAGGCTTCCAACAGTCTACATAGTGACAGCAGATTTTCGCAGTATTTTAAATTGAACTCCACTGCGGAGTTAGCAATCACCGACTGTTCTTTACCGTATCAACATGAGTGATACGAACCTTTGCGACTGTGGGCAGGGTTATCAGGACATCGACCATCTCGTATGGGCGTGTCCAGATCACCATGTTCACAGAATTAAGCTGAAAGATACCCTCAGGGCCCGAGGAAGACCACCAGAAATCCCGATGCGAGACGCGTTATCTCAACTAGACCTTGATGTTCTCTATCCGATCCATCAGTTCCTCTTAGATTCCAAAATATCCATTTAGTTTTTCTTCAGTTAGTTTTCCTTCAGTTAGTTTTCCTTCTGTTAGTATAACTCGCCTTCGCACAAAGCCGTCGTTTCTGGTTTGCACCGGAAGCAAAGCAAGAACGCCCCAGCAGCTGGACACCGAGTTGCGGCTGAGGACAAAAGCAAAGGCCAGCAGAGCCAACCAAGACCCCTACACAATCCCCCTTCCCTTCCCACGCCTTGTCTTTAACATCAATCCCTTTCCTACTAACCCCGAGTAGGCCGCGGGTAATCGGCTCCCCTCCCACTAACATTTACACACAAGATCCTCTGTAATTATTAAGTCAAATGTAATTACAAAAGCCGACTCGGTCCTAACCAGGTCCCAGTACCGAAAAGGACCTAATAAAAATAATTTTACGAAAAAAAAAAAAAAAAAAATCACCGACTGTTGAAACGTTTAAGATTGAACCGTTCAACTTGTTAATTTTGTTCTACCGAACGATTTCCCTTGATGTTTTTAGGATTAATAAACATTATTGAACTTTTTTCATTGAAATAAAATCTTTAATGATTTATAAATCAGGTTTGATAACGTATGAAATCAAATGAACCAACATTAACGGTACCCTTACAATGAACCACCACTAAAATTTCAATTTACACCGCTCCAAAACCAACCCGTCGACAGTTATGACTCTATAATGACTGCTGCTAAAAATATCCAAATTTTCGACAGCCCAACCAAGGCTACCCGACAAGCACTATCACTAGCACCCCCTCTCTCTTCCAGTGCCGAACGCTTCTCGAACCAACGAAAACAAAACAAAAACTAGTTAATTGATTTCCACGATAGTCACTTTAACTGAGACACGATCGATGCGGCACAGCATAACATCAGACGCGTTTCACGCCGCACCTTGATCTTCCAAGCTTTTGTAAGTGACATGCCCTGCTGCAGTATTCTCAGCGCTAGTAGGTAGCAATTCCGGTACAATCCTTGCGCATAGTTCCAGCAATGTTCACAACCGCTCGGATGACCGTCACGACGACAGTGGAGTGCTTCGGTCAGTTCCTGAAACAACAACACTTCGGCCGGCAACCATTCGCGGCCAAGCATGGGTGCTTCCTGGTTTCAGCTGCAGCAATCCGGTCTCGACGCTTGGGGGTTAGTATCCTTTCAGGCGTAAAGCGGCCAGCACTGACATCTCGCGGGCAGTAGCTGAAGCTGGCGATTGGGAAGCTTTTAAAGGATTTCAATAGGTGGCACTGCACGTTACAGTTTACTGAAGTAATGCACGGCACGATTGGCACCCAGGATTTCCTGTGGCACGCCACGGAATTGGTTCTGCGGTAGCCGTTTAGCGGGTACTAAACAAACACGTGTCACGAATTAACGCTTGATTGGTACACTTGTAAAAAAATGCAAACTATTCCAAAAATCTTACATAACCACTACTTAATACAAAAGCCACTTTAAAAAAACACACTCCCAACCAAGATATCACATTCCGTCTAACAACTCGCGACACATCGGAATCTTCCAACGCCGGAAGTGCTTCGCTGCTCGAGGCGTAACCTGGTGCAGCAAAACGTCTACGGTTGGGAAAAGCCAAACTCCTACTAAATTAAAAGTGCAAGGGGAAGGCCCCATCTTCCGACATTCGGGTTCCGCGGGGCTGAAGGCTATAAAATCATAACAATCGCGACACGATAGAAAAAAATCGCGAATATATTCCGCTTCGGTTGTGCAAATAGCAACGAGACATCGGAAAACAACCGGGCGAACAAAAAAGGAAAAAAAGAAAACGACAAACCCTATATCGCTATATCGGGCTGAATTGAAGCCTCTTCGAACAACTTTTTTTATATTTTATATTTTTGTTGATGTTGCTGTTGCTGCTGCACCATCGCAGTGAAACCATCGCTCGACACACAATAATTCATAAACGTTTCCGACCCTTAGGCAGCGGGGGTTCGTTTGTGTTGGTTGCCGGGATTCGGGGGTTATAATATTCAATGAACTAGAGGCGAGCTCGCGAAAAACTAAACTTCAGACGACGTTCAAATTGCATACAGGTGAAGGGGCGCTATTTGGGGATGATCGTGTGAGGGGAGTTCATGGCGAGACAATGGCTGCAAAGAAGAAGGGTAGTTTGTCAATCCAGAGAGGTGCGGTGTTTGAAGGGATAATGAGGCTGAGTTACAATGTTGTAATAATCGGAATAGGGCTGTAACAGTGGTGTAACAGCTTTCACTCCCAGTAGGCCTGAGTTCAATTACAGTTGACCTGGTGGTATTTTCGAGACGGGATTTGACTAATCACGCCTTCTGTCGGATGGGGAAGTAAACGTTGGCCCCGGACTAACCTAATGGTTAAGTCCTTAGCTCAGTCCAGGTGTAGGAGGCGTCTTCTTAAAAGAGAAATCAAACATATGAACTAGAGTGCAGTGCAGTTAGGTTTCAATTTTCAGCAACCCATCAAACCGAAAACATAGCTCAAACTACACCCTCACCCTTTTCTTCGCCAATTCACAAACACACAGCCAAAAACGTTCCCTCGAATTCTTCACACCCACGCTCCGTGAGTCCACTACCCAAAACACCATTCCAAGGATCATCAGTTCAGTTTCATTATCTCGTACTTTCATTGGTCGGAATTGGGGTTCTCGCGGGACTTTGACTTTCGGCGATGAACAAAAAAAGGAGCATGGAGGTGAAGGTGGGTGGAGTTCTTTAATACGATTGTCGAGCACAAGCATAAAGTGCATGACTTGTGCAAATTTGTCATTCCCTCAATTCATCGTCAAGAGTGGTGAACCTTACCAAAAGAGTGGGGGAGAATTTTGGAACAGCAAACCTTGCCAAACGTAAAATGAGGACAGTGACGGTGGTTTTGAGGGTTTCCCTGAACGAAAAGATTTGAATAACAAGCCCCAGGAATTATTACTTTCTTTAAATTTTACAATTTATAAAAATTTAAATGTTCAATTTTTCAGCAATTATATCGAAAAATAATACTTTTTAATAGTGTGAGTTTTCAACTTTTCGTGACGCCAGATGGATCATATCGACGTCGTCATGCTATCTTGTCGCACCCGCCATTTTGACGTTCCGAGAAAAGCGCGTTTTAATGTTTGACCTTGAATATTCAAAAACGAGAGCACGCAATGTAAACAATAACAACCACGTTTTGTTTGGCTCACCATTATGTCGACGTCGTCGTGCTATCTTGTCGCACCCGCCATTTTGACGTTCCGAGAAAAACGCGTTTTAATGTTTGACCTTGAATATTCAAAAACGAGAGCACGCAATGTAAACAATAACAAACACGTTTTGTTTGGCTCACCATTCTGTGCATTGTCCCAAAGTTTGGTTGAAGTTGGTTGCTGGAGTCCCGAGTTATAATTACAAATGTTTACGGTAGTCTAGCTTGTACGTGCGACAAACGCATCCTGACTTTCCTGGCCTGAAATCCCTTTGGCTTTTTGTCGCACTTACATCAATTTTCATGGAGTGACAAGATAGCACGACAAGATTGAAACTACTTTCATATGTAAAGTGACAAAAATGCACGGAGTTTTTTCGGTTTTTGTTGAATATCTCAGGATTGAAATCGAATTTTGGGGATCTGTGTAGGTCAAAAGGCGAGGCATTGTGAGCTGCACAAAATGGCGTTCTTAACTCAATTTGGCCCAAAATGCACGTACGACAAGTTAGCACGATGGCGACGATGTGCATTGTCCCAAAGTTTGGTTGAAGTTGGTTGCTGGAGCCCCGAGTTATAATTACAAATGTTTACGGTAGTCTAGCTTGTACGTGCGACAAACGCATCCTGACTTTCCTGGCCTGAAATTCCTTTGGCCTTTTGTCGCACTTACATCAATTTTCATGGAGTGACAAGATAGCACGACAAGATTGAAACTACTTTCATATGTAAAGTGACAAAAATGCACGGAGTTTTTTCGGTTTTTGTTGAATATCTCAGGATTGAAATCGAATTTTGGGGATCTGTGAAGGTCAAAAGGTGAGGCATTGTGAGCTGCACAAAATGGCGTTCTTAACTCAATTTGGCCCAAAATGCACGTACGACAAGTTAGCACGATGGCGACGATATAGGGTATATTATCCATTAGAAGACCCCTTTCTTATAGTGGTCCTGCAGGTTTTATGATGAAAAATACAATAAAACACAGTGTTAAGCGGGTATTATAATAGAAAACCTTTATCTGGCATATTCTGCATCATCCAAAACAATGCTGACTGACATTAATTTGTCCTTTTCGGAAAAATAAACGTTTTCATTTTGACATCTGAAATTAGTCATGCACAGCATTTCTCGTTTGCGATTCAATTAACCATACAATCATTTTTTAATTGTTTTTGTGACTTTAGTAAATCGAAATAAAATTAATTTAAGAAACTTCATATTAGTATAACCAGGAACTTCTCAATTTCGAGCAAAATTAAGGGGCTCCAAAATAGGACAAAAAAAAATCTATTTTTTTTTTATAAAGTGGACCGCTAATAATTTAACTAACAAAAACGCAGAAAACTGTACGCTTGAGCAATATCTTTTCTGAAACACACAGTAAAATCTATTTTAAATCAACTTAGGCCATTGCAAAAATTCTTCGAAGTTTATGTCCCTCGACTCACACCAAAGTCGAGGAAGGGGCAAAAAAAAGTTTATTATTTTTTCTTACACCTGTCCAGTTGTTTTGCAATAAATATTTTCCAAAATACCTAATTATTTACGAAAATGTTATTATTTGCGAAAATACAGTTTTTGCGATGCTGTGCATTGGAATTTCATAAAAACTCAAAATATTTTTAATCCTGCCCAAACATCATAAGTAATCATAAGTATTTAAAATAAGTTAAAACTATTGTTTATTTTAATTCAATCAAAAATCATAATTGATGTTTTAATGATATTTTCTCAATATAACACACTTACAAAACATTTTTTGGAAATATTGATCCTTGCACTGTAACTTGGATTTGGCCCGCACTTTTCTCTCGCAATTTTGACAACCAAATTTCCGAAAACTAGGCAACCAGCAGTTGTTTATTTACATTTCCAGTCACAGTTTCCACCAAACTGGACATTCGCACTTTAAAATTGCGATTGACAGGTGAGCAACATCGGCTCGCTTTGATCATTTTTGGAAAAAATTAAAATTTCCCAAGCCAGTTTGACAAGTCGCAATAGTGCGATCGATAGCAATAATTTAGTGCGAAGTCCAAGTTAGTGAGAATTGCGCAATATTAAAACATGTTTTAATCAGCAAGTTTAAACATATCTATTGTTTTGTTTTGGTAAACTAAACATAAAAAATGTGTTTATATTATATAAATTATACATTAGTCACAAAGCATGCATGTTTACAAGGAAAAGTGAGCAAAAGCCCCCTTTTATTTATTTTATCTATCATTAGACCCAAACCATGCATAAAAACATCAAACATCGGGTAAATATGATATAAAAACAAGAGTTTTTCTATAGTGGACCCGGGTCTACCAATCGGATTATGGACCCAGGTCCACTATAGGAAGAGGGGTTCCATAACAGGCAAAAAACTATTTTTTCGAATTGCTATTTTTCTGCATAAAAGCAATTCATTGATAAAAAATAGTCAGAATTGTTCCAAAGTTCAGATTTCTTGGTTCTGTACAACGAGTCATGAAATTGTGCTTAAAATAGTGATAACTTGTAAAAACCCTTTGACCCAAATATCACAATTTCCAAAACTAGCCAATAATTTTCGTATGGTCATAAGAAGATTTTTTCCCATTATTAACTAAAAAAAAATAGTTTTTAAAAAATTCCGGCCAGAAAAGGTAAAGCGGGTAAAGAAACGTTTCCATTAAGACCTAATTCAAAGGGCGCTTTCCGGAATTGCCAAAAAAAATTATTCAACTCGTTGCAAAACCTGATTTTTGCCAGCGCTTACATTTGAATTTTTGGTGTATTCTAATCCGTTATTGGGTCGCATCATCATCTTCTATGAATAATAGGGTGGGTACGTTTTTCAAAAAGTTCTCGGATCAAGTTTTAGTATGGTTCCCCTTGTAGGGCATGCCCATAGGGACTTCCATGACAAATATCAGCTCATTTGGTTGTAAACTGGCTGCGCGCATCAGGGTTAAAGTTTACATGGGAATTCCTATGGGAAATTGAAACTTTTTGTTCAAACGCTCCTACAGGTCTGGGAAAATCACGTGCCAACTTCTGGTATGGTCAGGCCTATGGAGAATGGTCTGGAGAACACTTTTCCCGAAGAGAGCATATGGATTCGTTGTCCCTAGACCTGGCGCATCGGCAAACAATCCGATGTCTCCGGAATCAACGGTTTTCCCTCAAAAAGCATCAAATTTTCCTTAGCATGCTATGAAAGCTTGATGAACACTGCGACGCCATATGTCAGACAGCTACCACGTGGGTGAGAAACGGCTGGAATATTTAATTGCAAACCTACTTTTAACTAGAAAATGAACATTTCGAATAATCCTGATATTATTTAGTCGAATTCAAAATCTTTGCATAGCAAATTTGTATTTTTTTGCAAATATTTCAACCACGTGGTAGCTGTCTGACATATGGCGTCGCGGTTTACATCAAGTTTTCATAGCATGCTAAGGAAAATTTGATGCTTTTTGGGGGGAAACCGTTGATTCCGGAGACATCGGATTGTTTGCCGATGCGCTAGGTCTAGGGACAACGAATCCATATGCTCTCTTCGGGAAAAGTGTTCTCCAGACCATTCCCCATAGGCCTGACCATACCAGAAGTTGGCGCGTGATTTTCCCAGACCTGTAGGAGAGTTTGAACAAAAAGTTCCAATTTCCCATAGTAATTCCCATGTAAACTTTAACCCTGATGCGCGCAGCCAGTTTACAACCAAATGAGCTGATATTTGGCATGAAAGTCCCTATAGGCATGCCCTACAAGGGGAACCATACTAAAACTTGATCCGAGAACTTTTTGAAAAACGTACCCACCCTAATGGATAATCTTGGCCAACTCCCTTACCCTACTAACGCTTTGTGTGGTGGAAGCACATCGTAATGAGACCACCCTACTAGCAACAATCGTTACTAACATTCCTGTTCCATAATCACAAGATCTACAAACTGACATGGTGGCAACATTACTAGATGAATGCATCAACATATTTTTTTATCAATCGTTCTTGAGAGCAAATATTAATCTAATTTTGATAAAAAGATTGACGGGGTTTCAGTAGTTCTTCAAGAGCTTAAGGGACTTAAAGGACAGAAGCGTTACCAACAGGCTATATGGCTCAGTCATATTGAAATTATTGGTTGAAAAATTGCAGTAATATTGGTTTCATGATGTTTAAAACTCAATCAGTGTTTGGAAGCTTCAGATTTTTCATACGTTTAAGCCTTAGCCATCAAAGTTTTGACTCTAAATTACTGAGCTTTTTTGTTTTTTTTTTTTTCATAATTCATAAGTGTAGATATGAAATAAAAATGTTTTAGTAAAGATAACCTCTCCTCTTGATTTTGAGACATTTTTTCTCGGTAAAAGAGACGATAACGGTTCAATGAATCAACAAATTCACGTCAGTGACTATGGGACAAAAAACGATACATCTCTAAAAATTTCTAAATAAAAGATAAAAAATTAAATAAATATCGTGAAACTTTTAACTGACGTTTATTTTTAAATAATTAACCTACATTTTCCCAAGTGAATGTAATTGGATCAAAACGAGTTATCCAAAAGTGTTACTTGTTTAGGGAATCGTATTGACATGTTAAAATGTTGGAAGTGGATTATAGTAAAAGGTTTATTTTCCAAAAAGTTTTTTTTTTCAAACACGTAACTTTCGACAGCAGCCAAAATGACAGGATTTGTTTTAGGAACGATAATTTTTCAGCAAAGTTTACTTGAGATTTCTCCTATACAACCCATTAAACAGAATTAAGTTTGATTGGGAAGAACCATACAAATTGCCAAATATTTTGAAAATCACTTTGACCCAATCTCATCCCCAGACTCAATGTAACCCCAACAATATTTTTTATAATATTTGGAAGTTTTTCAACAGGTTTCCCAAGCTTTAGTACTTTTTCACAGCATTACTCTGGAAATAATCTAACTTCATTTTAATTTATATTCAAAATCTAAAATAGTAGACTTACATAAGTAAACATGTATATAATCGTGAAGTAAATTATTTTGTTGGCAGTACTTTAAGGGATGAATCAAAAAATATATCGATAGTTCCCGTAGTTTTGAAGTTTATTAAATATTCGTAACATAAATCTTAGTGCACAGAGTTCACCGATTCGTTTTTATACTAATATTTTTTGGAAAATTGAGAATTAATGTCTAACCGTTTATTCTAGTTCCTGTATCCCTGCAACCAAAAAAAATGCTTTATTTTTTCGTGTCAATTGGTTTCACGACGTAATGTTACAAGCATTTTCAGTGGGAGCAAATGGATGTCCCAAAATCGCGTTCGTGACAATGCAAAATACACACATTCACCGAGTTTGAGCTTTGTTAACTTGTAATAATCTAATACCGTTGATAATTGCTTTCCCGTCGCACAACCGAGACGATTGATGGGGTCAAGGCACGATGAGAAATTTTGCACTCTCGTAAATGTTTTGATAGTAACACATTAACAAAGTAATAACTCCATCAAATTTCCATAAATCAAGACACCCACCCCCCTACTGGAGGTTTCTCCTTCAACCTGGAATTATAAAAGGTGTGCTCGATATTTATGCCGAATCACTCGATTCGCAGCAGGATTCAGTTTTCCACTTTCGAGGTCAGGATGTAATCAAGCTGAGTGGTTTCCACTTCCAATGGAGCCAAGTGAAAATCTAGTTCAATACTTACCCCTCCCATCGAGTATGGGTCGACGCCACGCTTATTTAAAAGTAATTTAACTACATCCTCTCTAGAGAACATGGAAGCAATATGTATCACATTGTAATTGTCCTAAAAGAGAAAGTCATTATTAGTGGTGGTGTTATTTTCTATTTGAGTAACATGATTTGCGATATGTTTTCATGGTGGTTCACATTAACTTGGAATTTTGTAATTATTCAAACTACAGTCACTGGAACATTCATTAGACTTTTCCGCAGTAAAACTCTGCGCCCTGGGTGAACCCCAAATTGCTTTCATGAGGGCATCAAATTTCGGCATAATTATCCACATAAAAAACTCCTCAAGAACCGCCTTGGTTCGACGATCTACAGGCAGATTCTTTGTCCAAACCATGCTCAACAAGGTACAACCCTCTAATAATAAAGCAATAACATGCACATTTACCCCCTCAGTGAACACCGGTCTTTACAGGTGAGCCATCTTAAGGGAGAGATCAGCAACGTCCGATAGGGACCGAATTATTGCATGCAAAGTTCAACACTATACTAGCCCATTCGGCACACGTGGCCATCAGGTTAATAGGTCACTGGTTTTTTTTTTTTTTTTTGTGAGAGGTGAGCATTTGCCAATCATCATAGGAGAAGTGTTGTGGGGAGGAAATTGGTTTCATTAGAATGAGTAATGTTTAAGTAAAATGTAGATGAATTCCCTAAAGAATAAGCCATTTAAAAAAAAACTTATTGGCCTAAATTTGTACTTTTTATCATCAAACACTAAGCTTATCTAAAACACGAATGGCTTAACCGTCCTAACGCATATTCTTAAAGAATATTATTAGATCAGATAATAATTTGTTTGGATTTCCAATAAACCAATCAAATTTCTAAAAAAATGGTTTTAACAATAGTTATCAAAATAGTTTTAAATGGCAAAAGTCAGCCATAAAATTGAGCGAATTTGAACAATTTAAACCGTACACGATGACCGCTTGAGTTTGAAGCAAGGCCTCTTTTGTCACGCCACTTTCAACCTCCTTGAAAACTTCCCTTGAATCACTCCACTCCTCGCAATTTTTCTTAATAAATTTCCCATTAGCTCACCACCATGCCCAAACGAGTGTACTGCACCACAAGCACCGTTAAGCATGCAATTTTCCGAAAAAAAACCATCACCCTTATCGCGATGATATGCGCACCTCCCCGGGGTGATGGGAGGAGGACGAAAATGAATTGAAGCCATGCTCTCTGAAAAGGGTTGTTTGTGAGGCCAAGGAAAAGCCCCAACCCTTTCATTGGGCTGACCAACAGATTGGCCCTGAACTGCAAGACCACTGGTTGAAATGTTAAAAGTTGCCCGAAATGTTCAGCCGAAGGGGTATTTTTTGTGCTTCTTCCAGTTAATAGCAGATTGCTATCAAATTTGGTTGGACTTAAAATAAATAGTCAGGGGAAGAATTCTTCTTGGAAAAAAAAGAAAGTTTTCCAGCAAGTTAACACAAGAACAAGGATAATTGGCAATGCAGGGAAGATTTATCACTGCAGCTGTACAACTAAATTTGAATATTTTTTGGACTTGGGAGACGCCTTCCTCAGTCTCAAATTTAATGTTTGAAACAAACGGAAACAAACTTGATAAACTGCGATTTTTCGTGCAACTTGACGATCTGTTAAATTTAAAAAAAAAAAACAGAATTTGTTAAAAGTTCATCTCTAAAAAATCAAACCAATAATAACTAATTGAATTATTACACGATGAGTTGCATCATGTCACAAAGTTCCCTCCCTCAATGCTCTAATAATTGCGGTCAGTCTATTCTACCGCTCGTTACAAAGGAATGCAAAAAAAAACAGCTCTGGTAAAAATAGCACTTTCTCAGAAAATAAAAATAGGGGGAAAACCCACAGTCAATTGACTTGGTCAAATGGTGTAGCAGGGCACACCAGAAGCAAACAAAATTACACGCAAAACCTGTTGCATTCTCTAAATTGTTATGTTTTATTCAACGCCATGGAACGAAAATACACCTCACAATAGCAAAGAACGGGGGAGGTGGTAGGCTACTGACGCTATTTCATAGTCTTTTCCATTTCGGCTCAAACTCTAACGTTGTGTTGGTGAGTCAAACAGGTGTGAAAGAGGTTGTCTCATTCGCACCTCGGGCCGCCACCTTCCAGTGGGCTTTCCACTGGAAAAAATTCTGGGTTTGCTTTGGCGTTTTGGAGGGGAAAAGTTTCCAGTGGAAAGCTTTTGTTTATGTTTACGGTTTGAGGTTATTTCAGTGCGCTGGACCTTTTTCTGCAAAAATCTTTTTTTATAAGCTACTGTTTGTAAAAAATGCAGATATTCATTCGTAAATCACAATGTTGTGTTGACTTGAAATGGTAAAATATAGGGGAAATATACCCTTTCTAATCAAACACCTATCTTCGTCATATGGAGAGTTTTATGCTCGATTTAAGCTCCAAAAATACTATTTAGGCTATAAACTTACCAGCAACAGCACCGCCTCGAGTAAGCACGCAAATTTATGCCATTTGCTGGCCAAAAAGATCAAATTTAATGCACTTTTGATCATAATTTCTATTTTGCGAGACCATTTCTCATCATCTTGGTGGCACACACATCCACACGCAAGATCCGAGGTTAACTGCTTAACGAAAGTCGCCATCAATATCTTTTCACTTGCGCTAACGATTTCAAAGCGCTTAAGATATGAAATTGCTTCCAACTTACGGCAACATGTTCTTTTGCACATTAGTTAGTAAATCACTTGAAAAATAATCCCGAAAAATGTAAATAATTAGCAAGCACCATCAAAAAAACAAACGCGTTAAGTCTTTTGACGTTTAAATGTTGAATATCCATTCCAATCGAAGGCTGAAGAAAACCGAGCAAGGAGCGAAGGCAAATAAAGAACAAAAGGTGGCCACTAACACCACCAACATGCTGGTGCAGCGCCTGTCAGAGTGAGCAAGTGCTCCCAGGAAACTTTCGCTATGAATGCTACTTTTCGTGAGTGTTCGCTTAAAATTTCATCAATTTTGGAAGTACTAAGCTGACCCAAAAGAGAAAAAAAGAACTAAGCTGAAAATAGAAAAATGGGCGTGGCTCAATGCATTCGACTGATAAGAATGCATTTTTGAAATATTTTTTTTAAATGCTTGTAAAAGGAATAGCATAACTTTTAATAATAGTGAAAACAAACAGAATTGTTCACAAAAAGTTGCTCTACTCGTTGGTGTATTTGGTTTTAGTGAATTTCAAGGAACAATCCAGATTATCCAGCATCATTCAAACACGACCGCTTATTAAGCTTAAAATGGGCATATTCCCCCTAACATCTTTTTGTGTAATTTTACCATCGCTGTGTAAATAAGTGAAACTACAGTCATGCCCCGGTTTGGCACACCTCGGTTTTGTACTGCCCCGGTTTTGATCCGTACAGCTGCCTCGATTAAGTGCGGCCTAGTGATTTACTGAAGCACAGAGCTTATGAAATTTAGGTTATATGGGAGACATTGGTTATAATCCATCATCCAAACTCCAAACAAAAATACGTACTTTTCCTGCATCTTGAAAATGCAATGTTTCTCGAAAATATACTCAAAATTATTGTTATTGCAATGTGGGTATCAAATGATTGGGTTTTTTTTTTCATACATTTCAAAAGTTATAACAATATTTTTGAAATTTTAAATTTAAAAATATTCAAAACAATAGAAAAAAATAGTATTGTGAAAATGTTGACTATTTAAAAAAATAAAAACTAACTTTCGAAATGTATCAAAAAATCGCAAACATTGGATACCCCTATGGGTCATTCTCCGCCAACTCACACAGCAGTTGCCCCGAACCCTCTTCGATTTGCGTATAACTTTGCTCTAAGGGGTTATTTTGGTTCCTGATCATGAATCTGAGGTCAATTTTTCGATATCTCGTGACGGTGGGGTGGTACGACCCCTTTCATTTGTCTGGTTTTTTACTAAGACACGTTTTTCTGTGATTTGTAGCTCGCAACGGTGAAGAGATAGAAAGTTGGTGTTAAAGGGACTTTTGTGTAAAATTAAAACGTATTTTTCATAAAAAAAAATCAAAAAATAGTTTTAAAATCGCTGCAATTTCCCGTTACTCAACTGTCAAAAATCGTGAGACATGTCATTTTATGGGAAATTTAATGTACTTTTCGAATCTGAAATAACCCAGAAGGGTCATTTTTTCATTTAGAACAAAAATTTTCATTTTAAAATTACGTGTTTTTTCTAACTTTGCAGGGGTAAATTTGAGAGTGTAACAATGTTCTACAAAATTGTAGAACAGACAAAAACAAAAATTTTGATTTATGGACATAAGGGGTTTGCATGTATTCTTCACGAGTTATCAGAATTTTACAAAAAAGTTTTTTGAAAAAGTTATGATTTTGACCATTTTTTGGAAAGTTTTTCGAATTTTTAACCCCTGAAACTCAATCGTGTGCGTTTGAAAATATTTTTTAGGAAAGTTTAGGTAATTTTGCACCCCTTAGGACAAAGTTTCACGCAAATCGAAGAGGGGTCGGAGCAACTTTTCCCGATTTTGTGTGAGTTGGTAGAGAATTACCCATCAAAAAATCTCGAACATTTGATACCCATATTGTAAAGACAGAAATTTTGAGTTTATTTAGGTAAATACATAGTTTTGTGAAAATTTTAGTATTTTTAACAAATTTTGTTAAAACTTTTGAAATTTATGAAAAATCTCGATCATTTGATACCCATATTGAAGCAAATAAAATTTTGAGTATTTTTTTTTCAAAAATACTAAGTTTTGTAAAAACATTTAGTATTTTCAGAAAAAATATTACTTTCAAAATGTAAAAAAACAGAAATTTTAAGCTTTTTTTTGAAAAATACGTAGTTTTGTGAAATCTTTAAAAAAAAAAACAAAAAATTGTGTAATAACTTCCAAAACGTATGAATAAAATCTTGATTGTTTGGTTTCGATATTGTAACCACAATTATGTTCGAGGAAAAATTGCTTTTTCAAAATACAGGAAAATGTCTTAAAATGGGCTATCTACACAGTGCAATTATGATTTTTAAATCTTCCGAACAATCAAATCTGCAAAACAGACATTAAAAATGTTGATTTAAAAAAATCTTTTTTCCTCGAGCCATCAAAAGTGAGTTTTAAAGTCAAGTACATTTTGCAGAACTGAAATCGGAATTCCAAGAAGTGAGATTCGCATTAAGATCTTTTCGAGGAAAATAAACTTTAGAATGCTAAGGTTGGAGTCAGAAAAAAACTTCATAAAAGATGCAAAAATTCTGAAACCTACAGAGTAAAAAAAATTGGAAGGTTTAATATTACCTCTTTTATGATGCATTATAATAGAAAAGTAATAAATTTACATATTTAAGATGGAAAATTACATACTTTTTTCTGAAATGAAAGATGTATCCATTCCCAGGTGTAATATTACCATGATAAACAAATTGCTTTATGACAATTTGATAGATACTTAATAAAAAAATCATTGTAAAAACGTGTAATTTTGCCACTTTTCTGGGGTAATGTCACTTTTCAGTCTTAATTGAGGTAATCAAACGATATCTTTGAACAGGCACACAAAAAGTTTTAGTTGTTTCAAAAACTACATGGAAAGTTTCACATCGTTAGGAACTTGAGTTGGATGGAAAATATCTTTAGAAAATTTCTGTTACCTATATCCTTCGTCTAGCGATAGAATTAGGTTCAGTAGTTATGCTCTCGACTGTTGCTATATAATTTTGGGTTGTGGTTTTTCGGTTTTCAGTCATAAAGCCATAATAAAAGACAGTTACCAATTTACCCAAAACCCAAAAAATAATAAGAAAACAAACTGTTTTTGTAAGTAAAAAAGTGTTTTCCCCCCTAAAACCAGCAATAACAGTTGAATAACAATATTTTTTAGAATTCTTGAAAAGGGTAATAAAATTGCCGAAGCGTCGAAAATTAAAACAATTTTTTTACTGCTATATGACTGAAGCCGAAAAATCACACCCTAAAAATGATAGAATTAGAATATATTAAACAGTTCTCTAATTGTTCTATTTTAAAAACTTTTAAACTCACACTTTTTGTGATAAATTACCTTTCCAATTTTTTGAGAAAATTTGCAAGCGTGAATAAATATAGATAATCGATTGACACACATAGGCATTTGCTCAGAATTTAATCCTGAGTAGATATCTAGAGTTTTTTTTAATAGGTCCTATAAACATATGAAAGACAATAGCTTAAAGGACCTGTTCAAAAAAAACTCTTCACATGTATATGTGAAGGTTGGTTTACGAGGTCAATCAAGAAGTTAATTTTTCGAGATATGTGATAGCCTTTCCTCAGTAAGGTGAGGAAAGCAAAAAAAAGTAATTATGGTAATAACAAAATCTACTTAAAACGCCAGATAATTGTTACGTGATGTAAAACCATTAAAAATTAAGCCACGTACAAATTCACACACTTCTCCATTCCAGAACATCGTTAGGTCCTAATCCATCTTCCCCGAAAACCAATACCAACCTCACCTCAATCACACTAATCACCCGGCACCATAATTCACCGCCCAAATTATGTTACCAAAAAGTACGTCTGTCTCAAAGTACCACCAAAAGTAGGCCCAAGATAACAAAACCCCGGGCGGTAATACAAAAACAAAAGCCTTTTGGTGTATGTTAATGAGGAACCGCGCGAAAATCGTCGCCAGACCACGTGGCGGCCACGTCTCGGCTGGCGTCCCAGGTGTTGAATCTCACTACCACCAGGTGTGTTTGTGTGTACCTCACAGGGAATTCGTTTTCCAATGTTTCTCCAACAATATTTCGTTTGTATATAGAAAATCTTAGTTTTTGTTGTATTTGTGAAGCCGCGAAAGCAAAACAAAAATCGCAAGAAATCTAGATTTTGGTCGTGGAACACACACAAACTGTCAAACAATCTTAGGAGTTGGGAACGCTAAAGAAGGGGGTGGTCAAGCAAGGTGGAGGGAAATGGTGATTATTACATGGAAAACTTAACTACCCCCTTAGGAGTGGTGACTTGGACAACAATCACTGCTGGTTGAGCTTTCGTGAAGGTATGTAGTTCACGCCGAAATGTAAAACGGGGTCACGGCCTGCGGCCAAAAACAGCTTTTCCCCTGCTGCTGCTGCTGCTGGGTTGAAACCAACATCGACTTTCGTCTTGCCGCGATTTTCGGGTTGAAAGTAAAAACAAGAATTGAGATTATTCTTTGCTTAAATATACTGAAGTTAAAATGATGTCAAAATTGAAGAATGTTTTGCCAGTGTTGCCATTTTTTTCAAATCATTTTTTAAAGAATTTAAGCAAAATGGTACGTAAATATTCGAAAATCTGAATCTGAAAGAGAAATTTTTTGATCGTTTTTGTGACTTCGATTGTAGTTATTGAGCAACTCTCTACGAAATCGGCCGATTTCGACCATTTTTATTTTTTGTATTTTTTTAATTTGACTTAAACTTTTCCCACAAACATTGAATATTACGCCCATTTAAAATGCTAGTCTTGATTTAAAAAATTTCAAAATATTTTTTTCGTAAAGATCGGAATATTTCACGAATTTTTCATGCATTAACATTGATAATCGGACCATTAGTTGCTGAGATATCGTCATTAGAAAATGATGGGTTATTTTGGTGAGATTAAGAAAACTTAAATTTTCGTGTTTCTTTTTCTTAAAGCGGCTCTATCTCAGCAACCCGAGGTCCAATCTTCAATGTCTCTTAGACAATTTTATAGAAAATTTTTCTGAACTTTTCAAAAAAAATATATTTTTAGAAATGGTCACTCATGGTCACTATTTTTAAAAATTGAAAAACTGCAAATATTTCGCTTAACTCAAACTTTCGGTGGCTATATCTTGAAAACGGAGCCCATTATAAAAAAATCTGTATTGTACTTTTCGATTGCAAATTCAATTTTGCATTAAAAAATAATGTCAAACTTGTTTTTGCATGAAACTTCGATATTTTCCAAAAATCACTATTTTTTCAAAAATTCATAACTCGGCGGCAGATTTTTTGACCATGTTTCTCTATGGCTCAAAAGTTGCGGATTTTTGTCCCCTAAAACATATCAAAAAATCTCGAAAAATACGTATTTTGGGAAATTGAGTTAAGATGAAAAAAACGTTACTTAATCCACCCTTAGGTGGTTGGCGCCTTCCTCACATTTAAAGGGTGCTATCCAAAATGCAAAAAGTGCGTAAATAACACTTAAGTGCTTATAACTTTTGATAGGGTTGTCAGATCTTCAATGTTTTAGACGCGTTGGAAAGGTCTTTTGAATACCTATCCAATGATAGGTCGCATGAGAGATCCGGACAACGTTTTTATCAACATATCTGAGATCCGGCCTCCAAAAAGCGTATAAATAACACTTAAGTGCTTATAACTTTTGATAGATTTGTCAGATTATCAATGTCTTGGACGCGTTGGAAAGGTCTTTTAAATACCTTTCTGAAAATGTATAGCATGACGGGTTTTCTTACAAAAACCACCCTTTTTACAATCTTCCGGACTTTTGTTAAAATCGTTTTTTTAGCATAACTGTTGAAGTACTTGACTAAACTGCATAATTTTCAATAGCGACTTATGGGACCCCAAGACGGATCGAATGACGCCAAAACGGACAAAATCGGTTCAGCCAATGTTGAGATAATCGAGTGACAATTTTTTGATCAACATCCCTCCACACACACAGACATTTGCTCAGAATTTGATTCTGAGTCGATAGGTATACATGAAGGTGGGTCTAGGAGGTCTAATTGAGAAGTTCATTTTTCGAGTGATTTTATAGCCTTTCCTCAGTAACATGAGGAAGGCAAAAAGTTGATAAAAAAATCTGCAATTTTTTTTTCCGTGTACCTATTTTTTCTCAAAAGTCCTCAACAATACCTACAACTTTGCCGAAGACACCAAATTGATCAGAAAATTCACTAAAAAGTTACAGCTGTTTGAATATTTACATACCGTTTTGTATGGACAGCAGCCAAAATTGTATGGAGACTTGTATGGATGAACCAATCACACAAAATAGTTTATTTGGTCATAGGGAAGGCCCCCACAAATTTTGAGCCGAATCAAAAAATACAAATAAAATCCATTTCCGATTTTGGTAGACAATTGCTCTATTAACTATTCAGAAAAAAAGCTTCACGGAAAAAACTGAACATTAAATATTTTTTTCCAAAATCCATATTTTTATAAATTTTGAAATTGTCTGACCCATAATATTCATACAAATCATGCTGCCGAGTTATGATCTTTTTCAATTGAGTTCATCGAAAAAAATAGAAATCTATCATAATATTATTTCAATGTAAAATCAAATTTCCATTTGGAAAGAATTTAAATGAAAATTTTGATAAAGTGCGCCGTTTTTGAGGTAAAGCCACGAAGTTTTGATTTTAACTAAAAACTCTAAGTTTTTCAAGTAAGTACCCATAAGTGACTTTTCTGAAAATATGATTTCTTGAAATATTCAGAAAGTTTCCATAAAATTTGTGAAACAATGAAGATTCTTCCTGAAAAAATCAGAAAAATTAGCCTTTTCAAGCCTTAACCAAACAGCTCCCCATTATCTAATGCAAATACCTCAGCAAATCACGGGCCAATTTCCAAAGTGAAAAATTAAAATATTTGTTAAATGTCTCTTTGAAATTTAAATATTTAAATCCACACTTGAATTTCAAAACAGAATAATATTTAGCATTTTTAGCAACTATAGAAAAATAAAAAAATAAAAATAATGACATGTAAATAAAAAGTTTTTTTTTTAACAAATAGATCTTATTTAATAACTAACTCAGGATAGTTTGAAATTGGTGCTACCCTCCGTCATGACCTCCAGGGCACTGATGTGCATTTTCTCTTAAGATAAACTGAATTCTCAATGTTTTTGAGTTGAGAGCATTTATAGGCTGTGCAGATGAAAATTAAAAGTATTTTTAAAATTGATTTTTCGTAAAATGGTCGAACATCGGTCAAAAAAAGCAAATCTCTGCGAAATAGGTCTCTTTTATTAATTTTATTTTTTTTATATTTTTATCCTGCTGAAACTTTTTAATGCCTTCGGTATGCCCAAAGAAGCCATTTTGCATCATAAGTTTGTCCATATAATTTTCCATACAAATTTGGCAGCTGTCCATACAAAAATGATTTATGAAAATTTAAAAAACTGCATCTCTTGAAGGAATTTTTCGATCGATTTGATGTCTTCGTTAAAAAGGTAGGTATGGATAATGACTACACTGAAAAAAATGAAACACGGTAAAACAATTTGATGATTTTTCATTTCACTTTTTGTCACAAAAACGTGATTTGCAAAAAAACATTATTTTTTTAATATGATTTTTTTATTGCACAGTCTGGATATTTCTGAAAAGTTGGCTTTTGATGTCTCCGAAAACAAATAAAATAATGTTTTTTTCAGCAGTTCAAGTTTAAGTGACAAAATGTTAAATTAAATATCACCATAAAAATGTTTACCGTGTATCATTTTTTTCCAGTGTAGTCCATATCCATACCAATAACTTTGCGGAAAACACCAAATCGATCAAAAAATTCCTTCAAAAGATACAGTTTTTTAAATTTTCAATAATCTTTTTTGTATGGACAGCTGCCAAATTTGTATGGAAAATTATATGGACAAACTGATGCAAAATGGCTTCTTGGGGCATACCGAAGGCACCAAAAAAGTTTCAGATGGATTAAAAAATACAAAAAAAGTCGAAATGATCGAAATCTCAGAGAATTGCGCAAAAGTTACTTCGCCTAAACGGAAAAAAACGAAACTATTGGCACTACGCCCCCCGGGGCATGGCCTTCCTCTAACGTGGGATTTCTGCTCCAGCGCCTCTGACGAGACAGGAGAAACCGGGACCGACGTTTTACTTCACCATCCGATAGAAGCTCAGTGGATAAGGCGGGAATCGAACCCGCGTCTCATAGCATCATCGGGATCGGCAGCCGAAGCCGCTACCCCTGCGCCACGAGACCCACCCGCCTAAACGGATTTTATTTTTTTTTAAACGGACAATGCAAATTATTATTTGAAAAGATCAGAAAATTTCACGATAGAAATAAGTTTTATTTTTTCAAAACGCAGGAAAAGTTAAAATTCAAAAGTTAAAAGTTATATTTCACAATTTGTGGCAATTCCAGGCTTTGATAGCCAACTTAACTAAAACAAGTTCCATAAAGTTAGTTTTTTCGTATCCCCAGTCTCGGTCCCGACGAGCTGTCTTTGAACTTCACCGCAATGCTAATCAACGCCAATACTAAAATTCGATGAAAATAACCTTTTGTTGGGCACTTTTCTTTATCACTAGTTTTTCCCCAAAGCTGTCAACGGGGTTTTCCTACAGCACGCTCTAGCACCGAGCAGACGAAGAAGTCGTTTGAAAAGGAAATAGCCGCGATTAATCGCGATGCCGGTTTGACCGACCGTTTTCGTATGTAGTTCAGGTTCGAGCTCCGTGTGGGTGGTTTTTGGGGGAAACACTATAGCTCTCATTTTTCGCTTTTTCTCCTTTTTTTTTGGCCATTGATTAGGAGGAGTGTGTGTGCGGAGGGTGCTCTTGACTGATTTTAATTTTATGGAGATCTTGAAACACTTTCCGTTGTGTTTTGGCCGTTTTGCTTTGGCTGTGAATTTTCAAGGTTTCCCTTCTTGAACTGAAAGTGGCGATGGAATCAGATGATTGTGCGGTGTAACAGGTTTATTGGAAAACTTTTTTGATTAGGTTTGACTTGGAGGTTGAGGTTCATTTCAGTCTGAATTTGTAGTCAAATCCGGTTTGCCATTTTGCAACCTTTTTTTTCTTGTAAAATGTTGTAAGAAGAAGATATTTTTTTTATCAAACAACCATGAAACATTATCGCAAATCGCATGTCCAAACATAGGTTTTCAAACGCCTGGTAATACTTACGTTATTTCTAGCTCCGACATCAGATCCAAGTTCTATAAGCCTATCTAAGATTGGTGTCCGGTTGTCCTTGACGGCATACATTAGTGGTGTCATTCCGGTGGCCTGCGAAAAACAGCATTGTTTGGAAAAGGAAAGAAAACGATGAAGAAAATTACTATCAAGAAAGGTTATACTGAAACGTAACGGTCAGATATTGGACTTAACCAATAACCAATGAACGCTATCCGGTAGCGAAATTATGAGAAAATATAGTTTGTCTAATACTCGAGTTGTGCTCATACAGAATATGTTGATTAATTTAAGAAGATGTAATAATTTACGGCCAAAACAAGGACTCTTACCCTTTATTCGACACACGTAAGGACACGGTTGGCGAAACACATTTTGTTTGACCAGATGAGATTTTAAAAACTAGCACTAATCGCTTCCTTCGTTAGTTGGTCGCACCTCTAGTTGAGCTAAGCCTAAAGCCTCAACCGTTCATAGCCCTCGCAGGGTCGGAAGGAAGGAGGACGGTTTTCATACGAGTTGCCATTCCGCCTATCGGTTGGCCTAAATCTGGCCTTCGACCCGGCACGGCTTGGCGTGGTCAGCAACAGCACCTTGTGGCCAAAAGGAAGTGGAGTTTTTTTTTCGCCAATCTTCGAGCAGCGTGACATGCAACATGGCCTGATGACCGAAAGGCTTCGTCCCCCCTTCCAGATTTTGGGCTTTGAACGATTTTCTACCAGTAGCGTTTAAGCTTTCAGGTCGTCGGCATCAATTAAACAAATTGCTTTCTTCGGGATTGGACACGGTTATTGGTAAAAATGAGAAGGCTCACTAAATGTCGTATTGTGACGTTAATTACATGGAATAGGGCGAGCGATTGTGGTTAACAGTCTAATCGACGATTCATGACGATTATTTACATACCGAAAAAACTTACGCTGCAAATTCAACACAAAGTCACAGTAAAGTTAAGTAAATTTTTCCCAGTTCCTGAGGAGAACACTCTTGAAGAGTATCGGGGCCGGCATTTACAAAGCGGATTCAGTGGTAACATTCCATAAATTGCCTTCCTAAGGTGTCGTCCAGCTTGTGACGAGGCATCCCTTTATTAAGCAATCGAATCCTGAAGAGAAACAATCGCCAGTTGTGTTGGTCCAAGCCGGGATTTGAACCCCGATCTACCGCTTACGTGGCGGAAGCGTTACCCACTAGGCTACGTGACTAAATTGTACTCTAGTTTCTAGAGCTTTAAATGTTTCAAATTAAGAAATTGATTTACTATTACAGTTGTTTTCTTAACTTCCAACCGGAACCAATCAAATATTTCATATTATTGTGTAAAAACATGGTCAACCGTAAACCATTCTGACTTTTGGCAGCAATGCTCTATTTTGCTATAGAAATCAAAATAGTAGAGGCCTTGGAGGCGTTTTTTGTTTCAAACTACTCTATCCACACTCAGCTATTTTCCAGATTTTCTAAACAACGCTCAAAATATGATTAGTCACAAGCCACTATATAGAAAGCAACTCGGTTGTAGAGTACCACTTAAATTAGCTACTAAATTTGCATATTAATGTTACGAAGCCGATGACACTGTTGCTAGCAGCAATCGTTTGAGCCTATTTTAAATTAGATTTCGTTAGTGTTATTGGTCTTCTTATGTAGTTGATAACGTCACAAAACATGAATAATGCAAAATAGTCGTCCTTTTTTTGCTGTGCCACGACATTTGCCGTAGCCTTTTCTAATTTTATACATCTGCTGCAGGAAAGACGACTTCTGTCCACCCACAAATTGACATTTTTCCTCCAGCTTATCGTCATAACTTCAATTCCTGGCCTCGACATTCTTGGCATGCGAAAAAAAAGAATTGCAGTGACATTTGAAGCTAGCGGCACCAGTTGGTATGACCTCATCGGGAAATTATGAGCACTGCACCGTGGCATCAGATTTTTCCGCCAGAAGGGTGCAGCTTTTATCGTCAACTTGAAAGGTTATAGGACCGCGTGCTGGGAAACCTTTGCTGACCAAGGATTCTTGAGTTGGATGGTGGGTTTCCTTTGTTTGCCGATTGCAGTCCTATTCAAATGCTGATAATGTGTTTTCCTGCAGTAATCGCATTTTAACGACATTTGCAGATTTCTGCTGTAGATTTGTTTAGTAGAAACGCACTGTGCAACAGTCAGAACTGAGTTGATATGCTTTCTTTGTGTTAATTTACCCCCTTTCAGGGCAATAAGTATAAGAAACTAATCGTGAAAAGATTGTTTCACGATAAGCCAAGTCGTCCTTGAGGTTGGGATTCCTCTTCTTTGAAACCACCTCACCACGTGGCGACCAACAAACACACTTCAACTCGAAGGGCTCGTGCCAGACCACCGTTAAACAAGTAAACATAATTTGCGCTAAATTTAGCATTTGCAATTTGCTTGATTTATTGCTAACTAGCCTCGGGCACACCATCTTTCCGTGCAATCGTGATGACCACTGGTAGCCCCCCTGTAATAACGGGGCAGTAAGCTGATTGTTTTAACTAAGCGTATCACAATATATAAGTATATTCAAACTTGGATGCAAGAAACTGTAATTAAAATTGGCATTTGCTTGACTGACTTTTGAGAGATTTAAACACGAACTTTTAGCAAATAACAATCAATTCTAATTATATTAATTTTTCAAACGATCATTTAAATAAATAATTAATTTTTATTCATGATTAACGGATATTTTCATTCAACAAATGTTTGAAAACACCGACTCAAACATAAATTTATCACGCCGTTGCAAATATTTTTCAATGTTTATGTTGAAAAGAAAGGTTGAAGACCCTACTCAAAACGAGGTATTATTTTTATTGTTAGCTTTCATTTTTTTTTTTCAAGCATTTCGAAATTCTTATCTTTGAACAAGTTCAAAATAAGGTTTTGTAGGAAAATGTAAATTTCACAAAGCTTTGAGGAACTGCTCATTCAAAGCTCATGGATTACTGATCAGTCTAAATGTAATTGCCAGGATTACTGGCAATATGTCACGGATTACTTTGCAGAATTGCTAAAATTTATAAAAATGACTTGGAATTACTGCCTAGCTTCCAGTATATTGAGAAAAGTCTTTGGAATTGGATCAACTGACAGCTGTCAAACGCACAAACCACGTGCTTGGCAATAGTGCATCTATCCCGGGAATTCCTGGGACAAAATTTCCGGGATTTTTTTTCAAAAACCGGTATTTCCCGAATCTCGAGAATTTTTATTTGTTGTACGGGGAATTCCCGGAATCACACAAAAATCTAATTTTAGCCTAGAAATCACATAAGCATTACAATTTATAAGTTTAAACTTTCCTAAAATTTTACTTAAATTGGTACCATTTTATTTGTTATCATTTTTGTTTTCTAGACATCTTGAACCAATTTTTTAAGCTGTTTTAGTCATAACATATAGAAATAAACTAAAAATAAATCTTTTTTGATACTTATTTAATTTGAAATAGAAATGTGGTGCATATAAATTTCAAAGCACAACAGAGAACAACACAAAATTCTTTAAGCTGTCTGAAAACAGTTATCTTTATTTAGATTGATATTAATAGTATTGAGCTAAAAGTATGATTTTAAAGCATGAAAAACATAAAAAAAATATAAAGAAAACAATGACTTTCTCAAAAATTTCCCAGGAATGAAAAATATTTTTTCCCGAAAAACTAAAAACCCGGTAAAATTGGACACATTGGACAATACTTGGAAATCATCGAATAATGGGGTAAATATCAATTTTGACGTTTGAGTGCTTTTTCATCCGAATACATTTGAATTAGAGAGCATCCAACTTAGCGGACATTCCGAATCCGCTCTGTACTTCTTACAACCATTAAAGCATCAAGCAAAAGCAAAATTTCCCTTTAAAAAATTGCTAGTAGTTACTTGAATCAATGGGAAATACACGAATTACTGAGTAACTATGGAATTACACGAATTACTAAGGAATTACCAGGTAATTCTAGAATTACAGGAATTACTGCAGAATTGCGGAATAATACTGGAATAACTGAAATACTAACTCAAAATCCGAATGATCCCGTACAAGCTATAACCTTGGTTTCTTGCATGAAAATTAATAGGCAATAAATAGATTCATAAAAAGTTTATCTAAATTATCTTTTTAACAGTTATTTTTTGATTATATTATTATTTTCTGAAGTATGTTTTCACAAAATAAAGAATCATGGAATTACCAGTGCCAATAGTTTCGTTTCGGAATTACCAGAATAACTGGGATAATTAGGAATTACCAAGATTACTATGGAATTACTCAGTAAATCCGGAATTACAGAATAAGTTGCTCAAGTTCCAAGTAATTCCGGATTAGTGACCAGTCTGACACGATGCTCATGTTTAAGAAAAAAATAAAAAAATCCTTCAATTCATTTCGTATAAACTATTCATTTTTCTTAATCATTCTCAAACCCTCAGCATATTTTTTCACCTTTTTTTCAAATAATCTTTATTTTCACATTGTAAATCTATAGAAAAATCAAGAAATTAAATAATTAGGTAAATACAATTTATAACTCAAATAAATAAAACTCAGTAAACGAGCCACAATAATTTATTTTAATTGTTTGAAAGTGGGTAACCGTGACACGCGTGTGACTCACGAACAATGCGGAACTTTAAACGATATGCAAATTCAGCATAATTTAAACAGCAGCCTTTGCTAACACAAGCTTGCGACATGCGATGAATGAAAAATTAGAATTTAATTTCAAATACTCGAAGCCATTGTTTAATAATCAAGATGCAAAAAGCAACTGGAAAACATTAAATAATTTTAGGAGTCGACAATAATTTCAAATCATAAAAAGTAGGATGATAATCATAAATAGGTTTTGGTTTTTTCTCTACTAAATATAAAAGATTCGAAAAGTAATACTTTTAGACACAAGTGCTGAAAAGTTCTACTTGAAATGGGTGCAGAAAAGTTGAACTTATCAGAACTTATGTGGGTAATTCTCTACCAACTCACACGAAATCGGGAAAAGTTGCCCCGACCCCTCTTCGATTTGCGTGAAACTTTGTCCTAAGGGGTAACTTTTGTCCCTGATCACGAATCCGAGGTCCGTTTTTTGATATCTCGTGACGGAGGGGCGGTACGACCCCTTCCATTTTTGAACATGCTAAAAAAGAGGTGTTTTTCAATAATTTGCAGCCTGAAACGGTGATGAGATAGAAATTTGGTGTCAAAGGGACTTTTATGTAAAATTAGACGCCCGATTTGATGGCGTACTCAGAATTCCGAAAAAACGTATTTTTCATCGAAAAAAACACTAAAAAAGTTTTAAAAATCCTCCCATTTTCCGTTACTCGACTGTAAAAAATTTTGGAACATGTCATTTTATGGGAAATTTAATGTACTTTTCGAATCTACATTGTCCCAGAAGGGTCATTTTTTCATTTAGAACAAAATTTTTCATTTTAAAATTTCGTGTTTTTTCTAACTTTGCAGGGTTATTTTTTAGAGTGTTTTAATGTTCTACAAAGTTGTAGAGCAGACAATTACAAAAATTTTGATATATAGACATAAGGGGTTTGCTTATAAACATCACAAGTTATCGCGATTTTACGAAAAAAAGTTTTGAAAAAGTTACTTTTTGCGTTTCTCTTTGTTTCGTCGTCCGTGTCTGTCGCGGGTGACCATGAACGGCCATGATCGATGACGACCAACTTTTTCAAAACTTTTTTTCGTAAAATCGCGATAACTCGTGATTTTTATAAGCAAACCCCTTATGTCTATATATCAAAATTTTTGTAATTGTCTGCTCTACAACTTTGTAGAACATTAAAACACTCTAAAAAATAACCCTGCAAAGTTAGAAAAAACACGAAATTTTAAAATGAAAAATTTTGTTCTAAATGAAAAAATGACCCTTCTGGGACAATGTAGATTCGAAAAGTACATTAAATTTCCCATAAAATGACATGTTCCAAAATTTTTTACAGTCGAGTAACGGAAAATGGGAGGATTTTTAAAACTTTTTTAGTGTTTTTTTCGATGAAAAATACGTTTTTTCGGAATTCTGAGTACGCCATCAAATCGGGCGTTTAATTTTACATAAAAGTCCCTTTGACACCAAATTTCTATCTCATCACCGTTTTAGGCTGCAAATTATTGAAAAACACCTCTTTTTTCGCATGTTCAAAAATGGAAGGGGTCGTACCGCCCCTCCGTCACGAGATATCAAAAAACGGACCTCGGATTCGTGATCAGGGACAAAAGTTACCCCTTAGGACAAAGTTTCACGCAAATCGAAGAGGGGTCGGGGCAACTGCTGTGTGAGTTGGCGGAGAATTACCCATGTCAAAAAGTTATGCTTTTCAGTATTGTTTTGATTTTATCGGTGAATTGACTAAACACATAGACAATTGACTTAAAATTCTATTCAAGGGTCTTTTTTGGAATTGCAAAAGATGTTGTATGGAACTCGTTGCAAAACTTGATTTTTTCAGCACGAGCCGTACATTTATCCAACGAGGTTTACTGAGCTCGATAAATAGACAAGAATCTTCTAATGCAAAACAAAAGGTTTTTCTAGTACGGGTCGCAAGTTTATCCAACAAGGTTCTTCAAGTTTGATAAATCTAAATTAAATTTTCAAAGCAACCTATCCCTCAGGGGGTTTCCTATGCAGATAGGACCTTTTAAAATTTGAACTAGAAATATTATGAGTGCTGAAAAAATCAAGTTTTGCAACGAGTTTTTCAACATCATTTTTAGTAATTCTGAAAAAAAAACCCTTGAATGGAGTTTAAGTCAAATGTCCATGTATTTAGTCAATTCACCTTTTAAATCAAACCAATTTTGAAAAGTATTATTTTTCAAAATCAGTGCTGAAAAGTTCAATTTTTCAGCAGCCTTTTCAGTGCTCAAAAGTAGAACTGTTCAGTATTTATTATGAAAAGTGTTCTATTCGCTTCTGAGCAATTCTCTACGGAATCGGTCTTTTTCCTTCAATTTTAATTTTTGTATTTTTTAATCCGACTGAAACTTTTTTGGTGCCTTCGGTATGCCCAAAGAAGCCATTTTGCATCATTTGTTTGTCCATATAATTTTCCATACAAATTTGGCGGCTGTCCATACAAAAATGATATATGAAAATTCAAAAATCTTTATCTTTTGAAGGAATTTTTTAATCGATTTGGTGTCTTCGGCAAAGTTGTAGGTATGGATACGGACTATACTGGAAAAAAATAATACACGGTAAAAAAAATTTGGTGATTTTTTTATTTAACCTTTTATCACTAAAACTTGATTTAAAAAAAAACACTATTTTTATTTTTTTTATTTTTTCATATGTTTTAGAGGACATAAAATGCCAATTTTTTAGAAATTTCCAGGTTGTGCATAAAATCATTGACCGAGTTATGATTTTTTTAATCAATACTGATCTTTTCAAAAAATCGAAATTTTGGTCGCAAAAATTTTTCGATGTAAAATCAAATTTGCAATCAAAAAGGACTTTACTGAAATTTTGATTAAGTGCACCGTTTTCAAGTTTAATCCATATTTAGGTGACTTTTTTGAAAATAGTCGAAATTTTTCATTTTTTTAAATTAGTGCACAAGTTTGCCCACTTTTGACAAAAATATTTTTGAAAAGCTGAGAAAATTCTCTATATTTTGTTTAAAAACAGGAAAATTGATGTTTTCTAAGTCTCACTCAAACAGCCCACCATTTTTTACTGTCGATATCTCAGCAACTAATGGTCCGATATCAATGTTAAAGTATGAAATATTTGAGAAATATTCCGATCTTTTCGAAAACAATATTTTCAAAATTTTCAAATCAAGACTTACATTTTAAAGGGGCGTAATATTGAATGTTTGGCCCTTTTGATTTTACATCGAAAAATGATGTAGAAAAATTTTTGCGACCAAAATTTCGATTTTTTGAAAAAATCAGTATTGATTTAAAAAATCATAACTCGGTCAATGATTTTTTGCACAACCTGGAAATTTCTGAAAAGTTGGCATTTTATGTCTTTATGTCTTCTAAAATATATATAAAAAAAAATTAAAAATAGTGTTTTTTGCAAATCAAGTTTTAGTAATAAAAAGTTAAATAAAAAAATTATCAAATTTTTTTTACCGTGTATTATTTTTTTCCAGTGTAGTCCGTATCCATACCTACAATTTTGCCGAAGACACCAAATAGATCAAAAAATTCCTTCAAAAGATACAGATTTTTGAATTTTCATACATCATTTTGGCATGGACAGCCGCCAAATTTGTATGGAAAATTATATGGAAAAACTAATGATGCAAAATGGCTTCTTTGGGCATACCGAAGGCACCAAAAAAGTTTCAGTCGGATTAAAAAATAAAAAAAAATCGAATGACCAAAATCTGGAAGAACTGCTCTTCTGTTAGAAGTGTTACAAGGGAAATGCAAAAAAGAATTTCAAATGCTGTTTTCAATAGTCATGCAACAGTTTGAACAAAAGCAAGACTCTCAACTAAAGTATCATGACTCAATATAACAGAACTTGCGTGAGACTATTACACTACACTATTAAATATTTTTTTCTGAAAAAATACTTGTCTGTAAAACTGATTTAAAAAGTTGAACTTGTGCGTTCATACATATGTGATATTTTAAAAAGAAAGAAAACATCAAAATTTGTAAAAAAAGAAAGAACATGTTCCTTTACATTTCTCTGACTGTTTACTGTTCCAGGCAACGTGCCAAGGCACAACACGTGTGTGTGTAATGTGCGTGACAAGAAACGTCACCCCGAGAAAACCCCACTGACAGGGAGGTTTCCATGCCTATGTGGCCACACGAAGTGGCATAAATTTTGCCCCACTTTTTCGCACAACTCCTTTCCCGAAGCCGCGTTCCAAGCGGTTTGTGCTGGTCAAGTGGCAACTGCTAGGTTCTGCTAAGTGTCCTTCGTCATGCACTTGCCTTTGCTGGCAACACTGGCCAATGAATCAAAATTTCGATGCAGTATTTCAAGATATGCTGAGTGTCGTTCGTGTGTTTTGCTTTTAAATACTCGCTACCTTTGAATGGCTAATGTGGTCACCGGACTACAAATGCACGTTGCATAAGAACATCATGCAGTATTATGCAACCGTGGCGGTCAAATCGCAAGGATTCTCAGTGGTGCAAAACCGTCCCCAACCGGTGTCTCAACATTGGCCGCCAGCAGTGTTGCATAAATGTGCAAAAAGGACGAAAAAAAGATCGACCTCAAATGCAATGCAATGGTGGTGGGGTAGGACCTTACGATTGTAATGCTAAAACGGTAAGTTGAGTGAATTGCAATGCAGAAACCTAGCGCGGTCAATGGACTTGGCTGATATATGAGGGGTATTTTTGTACGTTTGTATAATAGGAGTAAGCTCCAGGAATTAATCTTATTTTGTCTACATAGAGTACCTTAAAATGTTACTCTCAACCATAAGGACTAATAGCAAAAGTTGTTGTCTTTTTGATCCAACATGTTTGAAATTACAAACCAATTCTGGAATAATTTGTTATGATTTGATAATTCGCTTAATTAGCTCATCATCATAAAAAATTGAACCAACAAAAATGCTACCACCGATATTTATAAGTGAATGAAAGATCTCATGTCTCTATAATCTCTTTTTAAATAAGGATGAAGAAATAAATATGGTTATTTTCCCATTAATTTTTATAATAAATTGAAAATTTCTGATAATTTCCAGAAGCATTTCTTTTCTACAACAGAATGAAATTTTAAAAACTTTTCATAAACATGTCTGATATGATTTTGTTTTAATGATCAGGTTTTTTAAGACGCAATTTGAAACATCAATTATTACTCGAGAGTTTCAGTTTTCTAGGGCCCGGTAATTTTAGTTTTAATTCAAAATTCATTATTTCAAAAGATTTCAATTTACCCAACAAGATAAAAAGATGTGTCTTCTGTATATTAAAATTAAATTGGAATTTTCTCAAAGTATTGTGGTCGAGTTTTGTTTCCAAGATATGTCAATTTCAAAATAGTGTTTTTTTTTAAATTGACAAAAATCGCGAATCTTTGAGGCGGAGTCACAAAATAAGGGTAGTCTGATTTTGCTGAAATTTTGGATTCTTGCAAATAATATGAACAGCTTCGCCAGGTTAAAGCATGATCAGAAAGAGTCCATTTCGAATTTGAATGTTTTTCGTAGAAAGAAGGGGTGAAACAACTAATATGGCTTTTTTAAACAATGAATTACGCAAAATAACCGTTTTCGGTTTTTTTTTATAAATGTTTTAACCCTTTGATTAGATGATGAAATAAATATTTTTAACCAGACCATACGAAAATTAAAGGCAAGTTATGGGCTTTTTCATTTTTGGGTCGTATTAGGCCTGAAAGCGTTAAGGGTACACAGCAACCAAGCAAGTTGTTGTCTTCTTATTCCAAAATTGTTGAACTAACAGACTCAATCCTGCAATAATTTGATTATAAAATTTCACGAATTTTGATTTTGATTTGATGTGATAACCAACAGGGCCACAAGGATGACCTATGTAGCGGTTGCCTAGAATTACAGTGGCTCAGACTTAAAAGGAGCATTTTCAAATTACTGTCGTATGAAGGGCCAAAAGGGGTGGTTGGACACGAACAAGCAAAATCACTCACGGTGTCCTCAGGGGCAGAGAATCTCCTTCCGACAGTAACCTCCAATAACTCCAAAAAAAGTCTGACAAAGCTGAAAAACAAGGCTCGCACCCTGTTGGGGGCCTAAAAGGGCGCGGCAGACAGCTGGAGACTGACAGAAGTCAATAGATGTATTAAATGGACAATCCTTGAGAATTGTACAAATAATAAACTATTTTCCCCTTTTGACGTAGTTCTGGTCTTCCACTATCCACATCCAGTCTCCGCCATTACAGCATACTGTCCACTGCCCTGATGCTCCCTCCCCAATCCCCGGCTTTGATTCTAACTACTGATGAAAAGGAAAATCATAGATGAGAAAAGGTCAATGCGGATGGAGAGCAAATCGAGCTCAGTATCCCCTCACAAAGACTGGTAGTAAGTGTGAAAAAGACAGTTGAAAATATAAAGAAAGGCAGAAAAATGAAAAGATAATATGTCAATGCGGATGGATCGATGATCCCCTCACAATGACAAAAAGAGATAAATGATAGGTAGAGCAAAAGAAGAACAGAAAATCAGGAATAAGAAATAGTCAATGCAGATGAATAGCAAACTAAACTCAATATACTTTAAGTACTTTAAAAACTATAAATACTTCAAATACTGATTTTGCTGAAATTTTGGATTCTTGCAAATAATATGAACAGCTTCGCCAGGTTAAAGCATGATCAGAAAGAGTCCATTTCGAATTTGAATGTTTTTCGTAGAAAGAAGGGGTGAAACAACTAATATGGCTTTTTTAAACAATGAATTACGCAAAATAACCGTTTTCGGTTTTTTTATAAATGTTTTAACCCTTTGATTAGATGATGAAATAAATATTTTTAACCAGACCATACGAAAATTAAAGGCAAGTTATGGGCTTTTTCATTTTTGGGTCGTATTAGGCCTGAAAGCGTTAAGGGTACACAGCAACCAAGCAAGTTGTTGTCTTCTTATTCCAAAATTGTTGAACTAACAGACTCAATCCTGCAATAATTTGATTATAAAATTTCACGAATTGTGTTTTTTATCTTTATAGAAAAAGTAGCTTAGATGATGAATATGGTTGATGTGCACCGTTAAATGACAAAAATGCCAACTTTTCAGAGGTCAAAAGTTGGTCAGAATTCATGACTCTAGTTTAAGATATTAAATCAAAATTCCAATCGAAAAGTTCTTTACATAAATTTGGACATCGTGCACACAAACATTTGATATGATAAAAATTAAACCAAAATCGTAAAATTGGCAACACTGCACCCGAGCAGGGGTAAATAACACGGGAATACCAAATTTTGGTATTACTTGAGCAAATAACAGCGACCAAAATGTGCCCTTGGTTGCCCAGTAATAGATGGTAAAATACCATGAAATCATACCAAAGTCTTGTATGTGGAAGGGCACAACAATACCAAACCATGTTATTCCAGGGGTAAAATAATACCTCAAAATAGAACCATTTCAATAGCAAGTTGAGGTCTTCTGGATTTTTGAACATTGCTTGAATACCAAAATTTGGTATTGCCATGGTTTTAATTTTAGGTATTCCCGCGCCCTTGGAAAATCATATTTTGGTATTCCTGTGGTCTTCCACATAGGGTAGGGTAGTCATCAATGAGACACTTTTGGTTTTCAACTTTCAAAGATTTTTCTCATTTTTTCATCAGCATGTTTTAATGAGCTTTTTGTTGCATTTTCTTTCTTTTAATGTGTTCTAACATTGACCAAAATATGAGATCGATCCGACATCTACAGCCAGAGTTATTCAACTGTCTCATTGTAGACGCACTTGGCAGGAACAATGAGACAGCTGGGGAACAATGAGACACTCTACGAAAATCAAGATTTTTCTAGTACAACATCATGTTTTTGTATTGTTCCATTGCAGGTTACTTGCCTTGAACATTTTAGAGCAATTTTGCCAACATGAAACTTTAATTAACAAAAGTTATACTAAAAAGTATTTAAATTTTGTAAAATTCGTATATTTATACCATATAACTTTGTATTTTTGGTTAAATGAAGTTAAAACTCTATAAATATGCCAAGAATCACTTTTAATTCATGTTTTGAAAGATTTCCATAGATTTTGAAAAGTTTAATGAAGAAAAATCAAAGTGTCTCATTGTTACCCATGAGCTGAAATGAGTGGGGAACAATGAGACAGTCCTGGATACTGGGTATATGCTAAATTTAGACCAAGCCTAATGAAAGGACATTGTAGCCCAACTCAATCCCTATGAAACGTCGAAAGAAATTTGAAGAAATATTAGTTTTGGTGTTAATGGCAGATCGAAAAAGTATTTTTTGTCCATAATTTACTTTTACACCCCAGAATCAAACATTTATGAATAACTTTTCAAGGGAGCGTCCATAACCAAAGCCACTAATATGGCAGACGTGTATCCCGTAAACACTCCTTTCCCCCAAATATGAGCCTGATTGGTTGAAACTACGACTTGTGAGAGCCATTTTATCATTGTTCCCCGTGTCTCATTGATGACTACTCTACCTTACACGATTTTGGTATGATTTGATGGTATTTTACCATCTATTACTGGGCAACCAAGAGCACATTTTGGTCGCTGATATTTGCACAAGTAATACCAAAATTTGGTATTTTCATACCATTTTTAGTGCAGCAGTTGCAGTTAGTGAAAAAACGGAAATGATCCATATGCAACAGCCAAATCTACTCACCTGATGATTCCATGTTGTTCTTAGTGATATTCTTCACCACACCGAATGCATTTGTCATTGATGAACGGCCTGTGCATAAAGTTCTTGAAGATTCTGAAAAATAACAAGATTGAAAAATAAGTGTTATTAAAATAAAACTGGATTGAAATTCACCAAAATTCAATAATCTTTCGATTGACTCGTTTTTCAAAGTATTTGGTTTTTTTTCAAGTCATTTTATCGCAAAATTAATTATATCGTCAAAATTGGTCAAAATTTTCCCATAGTTTGAGAGGAATTTGATAAAACACTTTAATACCAAAATAATACCAAAATGTGCCATCCTGACTTAGAAAATTTTCCACAATTTCAAGTCATTTCTGTAGGGGGTATATCAAAAATGTTTAAAATCAAGTTTGAAATTTCCGGTTTTCAATGAAAGCATTCGCTTTGAGACATCATTTTAGTGCAAAATTAATTATTTTGTCAAAATTGGTCAAAATTTTCCCATAGTTTAAGAGGAATTTGATAAAACACTTTAATACCAAAATAATACCAAAATGTGCCATCCTGACTTAAAATTTTTTCCACAATTTCAAGTCATTTCTGTAGGGGGTATATCAAAAATGTTTAAAATCAAGTTTGAAATTTCCGGTTTTCAATTAAAGCATTTGCTTTGAGACATAATTTTAGCGCAAAACTAATTATTTTGTCAAAATTGGACAAAATTTTCCCATAGTTTCAGAGGAATTTGATAAAATACAGTAATACCAAAAGAATACCAAAATGTGGTGTTCGACCATTGACAAATTCTGCAATTTTGCAATATCAAAACAATACCATAAATTGGTATGATACCACATTTTGCTCTTGCATAATCCTCAAGACAAATTTTAAAGGGTCCAGGAATACCAAAATTTGGTATTGATACCAGAGAAAGGTATTATTACGCAATTCCCTTGTTATTTACCCATGCTCGGGCATGTTGAATTTTGACTAACTGGTCTTATATCTCAAAAGATGTCATTCTATGTTATCCAAAACATATCTTAAAATTGTATTATTCAAAAATGGTTATTTTGCGCAATCCGTTTTTTTTGTGCGAATATTTTTCAAGATTTGAACCTTTTTCCTACAAGTCCTAAGCAATAGCTACAACACGGTCAAAGACACCAAATGGATCCAGATGGATACAGATTTTTGACATTTTTATAGCCTTTGCTGTGGACAGCTGCCAAAATGGTATGGACGAACTAATAATAATTTTAAAATATGAGTTTCTCTTGAAATTGCATTGCTAGGATTTCAAATATCGATGCCTCTGTGCTCTTTTGTACTAAGTTTCAACGTTAATTTATTCAGGTGAATTGACATGGAAATCGTCCTTTATAACCAGCTATTTTCAAACATCATCTTCTATATCTACAGCGATTGTC